>NC_085873.1:42070223-42097723 GCF_034702125.1 Engraulis encrasicolus | reverse complement strand
TAGCTGAATGGCTAGTGACTTGGGAAAACCACCAGCCACAGTGGCCGGCAAGCTAAAAAATGAATGTCAAGCCCTGCTGCACAGGGTTGCCAAAAGATGAGATTATTGCTTTCCAGCCCAAACGATGCTCAAAACACACCTGGATGCTAGCCTGATAAACCAGCCTAAATGTGAGACCGGGGTAATTTAGTCTGGACGATACCTCCGAAGATTGTTGATGAGAACAACCTGTTGTTTTTTCAAAAACAACAGGTGATCTTTGCCGTTGATGTGCATTCCCAACGGTGTTGCGAGGTTCGTCGTCACTCCCTCAAAACCCCGCCCGCTTTGATTCAAAACAAATCGCTGCGTTGTGATTGGTTTTGCCTGACTCAGGGCACAGAGTTCAAACGTTCTCAGATCCAAGGCCAGACCCACTCGCTAGCTGAAAAACGTTGGCGTCCAGCGGGTGGCGCTGGTTTACCAGGCTACCTGGATGCACTAAAACCCACCCAATTTGAACTTAATCCTATTGATTTTCGATGGCCATAAATCGGCAAAAAAACCTGCCCAAATGCCCTTTTCACCAAATGTTTACCCGCAGACAGCCATTCCAAGTATCCCTATTGTGCGGGAAAACCGCCTGATCTGGCAACACTGCTGCTGTGGCCATCTGCATTCAGAGAACAGACGGGATGAAGGGAAGAGGAGGAGGAAGAGGAGACAAAGAGACAGAATAGAGCGCAGAGGAGGGAAAAGAAGATTACAGAGCATTGTATTAAAACAATAAAAGTTGAGGCGTGAAAAGAAGCGAGTGAGAGATGTGAGAGGAGAGGAGAAGAGCGGAGAGGTCAGGGTTGAGTTTGATAAAAAGTTAAAAGGAAAAGCAATTTCAGCTGTCTGTTTTCAGCCTATCAATCAATTCTTATTTGACAGCTGACTAAGCAGTTTTCAGACACACACACACACACACACACACACACACACACACACACACACACACACACACACACACACACACACACACACACACACACACACACACACACACACACACACACACACACACACACACACACACTGCGCACACACTGAAAACTTTTCTGCTTTTATTTGTTTAACTTGTGATCAGGAAATCATTTTATTTGGCTATTTCTCTTTATCTGCCTTTATCTGTTGATAAAAATGGATCTGGGCCTTCCAGCAAAGACAAAAGAAAATGCCATTCCAGGCAAACCGTAATGGATTGTTTTTTATTGCGAGTGAGAATAAAACCACTTACCTTGCATGTGGGTGTATTTGTGCTTGTGAATGTGGAATTTAAAAAAGTCGGACCACCTGATGTCTGTAGCCTCTGCTGTGATATGAGAGAGAGAGAGAGAGAGAGAGAGAGAGAGAGAGAGAGAGAGAGAGAGAGAGAGAGAGAGAGAGAGAGAGAGAGAGAGAGAGAGAGAGAGAGAGAGAGAGAGAGAGAGAGAGAGAGAGAGAGAACTTTTGCTATTGTGGAAGGTTAAGCATTATGTGCACTGTTATCTTGAAGAAATAGGGGCCTGGATTTAAATGGAAAGGGTCCACTCCACACTCCACACATTTCTGCCCCCCGCCTTGTGCAAATGGATGTGTCTCCCCCCTCCCCTCCCCTCCTCTCCCCTCCCCTCCCCTGCTCAAATGCATGAGTAGCACTGATGACATTATGCAGCACTGGGCTTGCAAAGCTGACACAAAAACATTTCACCCATAAATCTCATTCTCTTATTGGATGCTTAGTCAGCAACATGCACAACAGTTGCTTGCCACTGTGTGTGTGTGTGTGTGTGTGTGTGTGTGTGTGTGTGTGTGTGTGTGTGTGTGTGTGTGTGTGTGTGTGTGTGTGTGTGTGTGTGTGTGTGTGTGTGTGTGTGTGTGTGTGTGTGTGTGTGTGTGGTTATGTGGCCTTGGTAAAAGGATGCTGCCGAGAAATGAAATGACAGTGGATTAGAATAGAAAATAATTAATTTTCCTTCAGCGCAAGGTGAACAGTGGCGTACACAGACATTTTGGGGGACAGGTGTTGAAGGGGGAGTTGGGGGCACGTGGAACTTCCAGCTGCCTTACTATGGCTGGCTATAGAGGATTATTATATATTTTTAGGAGCGTTATTGTCACAAGCTTTTTTATTGTGAAGCATCTGTAGACTATCATGTCAACATGACCCTCAGTGCATTGCGACAAAATATTTTCATGAAAAAACTTTCAAAATGGGCATTTTTCTTTGTCCAGTAGGACAAAGGGGCAGGTGCTTAAAGGGACTATGTGTGAGATTTTTAGTTGTTTATTTCCAGAATTCATGCTACCCATTCCCTAATGTTACCATCACCATCAAATTCTAAGTATTCATTATGAATGTCCAAAAATAGCCATTTTAGCTGCAAAAATGACTGTACTTGGACCATACTAGAAAATATGTGTTTATTACTTAGTAAACTTTCATGTAAATATCAAATTTGGCAATAGGCAGCCCAGTTTCAATGAGCAGCATAGCTGCAGTACCTTTTTTGACCATTTCCTGCACAGTGTCCCTTTACAAAACTTTCAAAATGGACATTTTTTTGTCCAGTAGGAGAAAAGGGCAGCTGCATAAGCACCACCTCATCCCTATCTAGCACGCCTGTGCTGAGATACCATGTTGCTGTTTGTGTGTTTGTGTATGGTACAGAGCCAAGGATCCAATTCACCCGTCAAGGACACACAGTCACTGTTGTGATGAAAGGAGTGCTACACATCAAATACACAATCTTACCAAACATTCCTCGCGCCCCTTTTTTCTCGGTCTTCTGTCACGTACGCACGCACACACGCACACACACACACGTCACTGTTGTAATCAAAGGAGGGCTGCACATCAAATACACAATCTTACCATACAAACACAAACACAAACACAAACACACACACACACACACACACACACACCCACACACACACACACACACTAGTGTGCACACATGCATATGGACACGCACACATACTCATGCACACATAGGCCTACTCTTTTTGTCTCTCTGTCTCACACATCCATGAACAAATGCACTCATGCACAGACATACAATACACGGCCTGGCAATGATTGGAACATCTTATTTGAATGAAAATTTGATTTTTCCCCACCCTTTATACAATGACAATGGGACATGTCTGTATACAGTGAGGAGAATAAGTATTTGATCCCTTGCTGATTTTGTTGGGATGCCCACTAATAAAGACATGATCATTCTATAATATTAATGATAAAATGTATTCTAATATGGAGAGACAGAATATCAAAAAGAAAATCCAGAAAATAACTTTGAAGAATATATTTTAATTGATTTGTATTCCATTGAGGAAAATAAGTATTTGACCCCTCTAGTCAAAGAAGACAAAATACTTGGTGGCAAAGCCCTTGTTTTCTCATACAGAGGTCAGATGTTTCTTTCAGTTAATGACAATGTTTGTGGATATATTAGAAAGGAATTTTGGCCACTTGTCTTTGCAGATCATCTCTAAATCACTTAAGTTGTATGACTGTTGCTTGGCATATGGGAGCTTCTGTTCCCTTCACAGGATTATTATAGGGTTAATGTTTGGAAACTGTCTAGGCCACTTCATGACCTTAATGTGCTTCTGCTTGAGCTACTCCTTCATTGCTTGGGCTGTATGTTATGGATTATTATCATATTGGGAGGCCAATCCATGAGCTACCTTCAGTCTAGTGGTGGTGGGAAAGAGGTTGGCATGCAGCACTGTACGTTTACATGTCTCCCTCCATCCATTTCTTGACGATGTGATGTTGTCCTGTGTCTTGGCCAGACAAAAAACCTCAAAACATAATGTTACCACTTTCATGTGTGATGTTGGAGAAGGTGTTGTTCTTGGGATCATAGGCAGCATTTCTCTTCCTCCAAACACATCGAGTTGTGTTAATGCCAAACAGTTTGATTTTGGTGTCATCTGATTCCAACACCTCCCAATCATATCCTAATCCAGTTTGATGTTCATTGGCAAACCTCAGGTGAGCCTGAACAGGTTCCTTCTGAAGCAGGGGTACCATACATGCACAGCAGGATTTTAATCCGCTGTGGTATTAAGTGAATAGTTTTCTTAGTGATTGAGGTCCCAGCTGCCTTGAGATCATTTCCTAGCTGCTCCCATACAATTTTAAGGTGCTTTATCTCTTTTTTTCCTGGTTATTAAATTCCCACAAGGTCAGATCTTGTATGGAACCACAGACAGGCCTAAGATTGATGATTGATGATCATTTTGCATGTCCTAAAATTGGGAAGAAATGCACCAACAATTTGCTCATAATATCCAGGAGCCCATTTCAGCCTTATTGAGTTCTAAAATCTTGTCCCTCACATCCTTTGACAGCTTTTTGGTCTGTCCCATGTTGGTGAGTTTAGTTTGATTGATTGACTGATTCTATGGAGTGATTCTGCAGATTCAATGTGTCTTTTGTGCAGGTTACTATTAACAGGTGTGTTCAATTCAGATAACAAGTTGATTGGAAGTGCCATTTGATCTGCGGGATCAGAACTCTTAATGGTTGGCAGGGTATCAAATACTTATTTCCCTCAATGAAATATACATTAATTAATATATATTCTTTAGAGTTAATTTCTGGATTTTCTTTTTGATATTCTGTCTTTCCATATTAGAATGCATATTATCATTAACATTAAAGACTGATCATGTCTTTATTAGTGGGCAAACCAACAAAATCAGCAAGGGATCAAATACTTATTCTCCTCACTGTATGTACGTGTGTATACACCGGCGAAAGGCATGTTTGTGTGTGTGTGTGTGTGTGTGTGTGTGTGTGTGTGTGTGTGTGTGTGTGTGAGAGAGAGAGAGAGAGAGAGAGAGAGAGAGAGAGAGAGAGAGAGAGAGAGAGAGAGAGAGAGAGAGAGAGAGAGAGAGAGAGAGAGAGAGAGAGAGAGTGGTGTCTCATTTGTGCTGTCATTTTCTCTATGTGTGAGATATCTGCAGAGTTGGTGTGTGAGATTCATATCTATACTGTATTTGTGTGTGTGCCGTTCTCTGTTGTGCAAGTGTGTGCGTGTTAACTCATAAGTGTGAAGCATCCTGACTGAGAGGCATCAGTGCTTCAATCTGCAAGACTGAACTCTCTCTCTCTCTCTCTCTCTCTCTCTCTCTCTCTCTCTCTCTCTCTCTCACACACACACACACACACACACACACACATACAAACGTTTTAAGTCACCACACACACACACACACATACAAACACACACACCCACACAAAGTGTTTCGATGACAAACACACAGACACCCACCCTAACACACGCACGCACGCACGCACGCACGCACGCACGCACGCACGCACGCACGCACGCACGCACGCACACACACACACACACACACACACACACACACACACACACACAGTTTTAACCTCACGACACACACACTGCTTTCACAGGATGGAAATTAGAATTCCCGGCAGGCGGTCGACCATCGCCGCCAAATTGCTCCAATTGTTCTCTGATGGGGGTATATTGAGCAACAGATAATGAAGATTTATCGCTAAACAAGGATATGTGACTTTCAGAGGACACTGCCAGATCCAAATACTCCCTTTCCTCTTTCAATGTAATGTGAAATAGTAGTCCACACTGTTTACATGTAAGTCAGATAGATAGACATTAGACAGACCGTCAGACATATACACGCACAGTTCGACTACTGGTAACTAATTAATTAACACAAACACTCCGATACACATCAGGTGTGAAAGTTGAATAGCAAATTGCAAATTAATTGCAAAAATATTTTGCATAGTAATACATCACACATGTATGACTTCAGTGGAATATTGGACGATAGGGGGACAAGAAGTTGAATACGTTACATCTAAAATGAGGAATTATGTGCATTTAGTGATTGCAGATCTAGGGGTTTTCAACTTTGGGTGTTCTGATAATTCATGTACAACTATGTGATGAAGCGGTCTGCACACTGTGTATTAACTCCTGGATCTGAGGAAGATCCCTCTGTTGGATCGAAACGTTGCCTTATGTTAAAATGAAATAAAGTATTTTTGGAGTTAATACACAGTGTGCAGACGTGTGCTTCATCACACTACCTACTACCTTTTGTCTGGCATCTGGACATCTACTTGTGGATGTGCGCACCCTACCTCTTAACACAATTCATGTACAACTCCCAAAATCCAAGAATTGGGGCTTTATGCATGTCAACTGGAGAACTTGCAGATGGCTGCTGTAAACTTCCTGGGATGCGAGCTCCAGCTAGATTGTTAGGCCCTCGATACGCTTGCTGCAGGATAAACGTGTGCGGGCATGTTTCGTGCAAGAACGCGTTGCCGTATTTCTTGTCAATTTTGCACACGTCAGATACTGCACGCAGACGTGTGCGTTGTGCGTTCTGTGCAATATTGTCAAAATCACTGGGGGCGATCATTAGAAAGACTGCACAGCAGGGCTGGACTGGCCATCTGGCATACCGGGCAAATCCCGGTGGGCCCTCGAACATATATAAACTATTTTTTATTGTCTGCACCCATTAAAAATGACACATCGGCGCCCATTGGATGCTTCTTCTGATGCACATTGGGCTAGTCCAATGAAACACTTCGGTTCTCTAAGGCCCGCCCCTCCCTACAGACCCCCACTTGACAAAACTAATCATCACCTCAATAGTAGTTGACGACCACCTGGCTTAAAACTCTGGTGGACGATAGGACGCAAAATGGAGAAAGAAGAGTGGTTACATGACAAGCGCAAGAAAAGATAACGCATACCCTAAATTGGACGAGGCAAAATGTGCTAAAATCACTGACAAGTTGTAGGTGTAGGAGAGGGTTCGAGCAGGGGAAGAAAAGATGAGGAGACGGGAGACGAGACGTGACTCAGGGATATTGAGGTTAGTCTTCACCCCCAGGACACCCTCTAGCTAGCTAGAATGCAGTGTAGCCAAGTTTGGCTACCCCATTCTGGTGATAGCTATGCGCTGTTTTTTTTCGTTTCCCTTGCCTGAGACCAAGTTGTCATCCTGACTTAATCAAATCACTCGCAAACATGTACTCATTTTGATGCCTTTCCCTGCCCTTCTCTGGTAAGGTTGTAATGCCAGCATAGAAAGTTTTCATTTGTCTTGTCACAAGGCCGTGATGTGTGCTCTGTATTAGTTATGCGCCGTGCCCTGTCCTCTACTCTAGATCTAGCTGGCTTCGGCGTTTTTCCCCATGAAACTTCAGTTGTCGTCCCTCTTCACTCGCTCAAATCAGTAACAAATATGTAGATTTTCATGAACTTCTTGTAGACATTTCTTTTAATGTGTCGGCTGTCACACGGACGACATGTGTACTGTGTCTTGTAATTGCATGTTAATTACGGCGCAATGGCGCATCCCCGCCCTTTCCCTTTCTCAAATCCTACAATATATTTTTTTACTCTTCTGCTTGTCGCCGTGTTGTGCAACTACGGTTTTATACAAAATGCATTTTTGTAATCTTTCCCCTAATGCCATGTCACGTCATTATAGACATCTGGTTTTATCTTGAGTATTATCTGCCTCTTAGATGGATAAGTAAAGACGCCGACCAGCCGTGACATTGTTAGGGAATCGCTATACGCGCTCACTTGACCTGCTGTGAACGCTCTAGCTATTTGTGTTGTTGTTGGCATTGCAGTGTGTAGCTATTGTAACGGAGGCTAACTAGCACAGAGTTGGCGTGGAACGTTGGTAAACCTCCCTCCATAGTCTCATACAGTCTCGTGCCATTGGGCCGAGAGACTAGTCCTAGTCGATACGACTTGGTTTCGCTGTGGTGGAAAAATGGCGAGTGTCCGAAAAAACCCCACTTGTCAGACGTTGACAATCTGAGCCTCTTTTGATGAGTCTCAAGCTGCATTACAGTTCATGCCTAGATAACAACTTTTGGTTTTGGGGCGCGTTGGGAAAGGGGGGAGTGTGGTTAACATGCCATTTAGTAAGCAGGCTGACTGACTGTAGCCTATGAACTGGAGCAATTTGAAGCGGAAGTATAAAAACATTCTACCTAGGAAATTATTATTTTTACGAGATTTTATTATTATTATTAGATTTGGTGTCCAATTTGCAGTGTGTGTGTGTGTGTGTGTGTGTGTGTGTGTGTGTGTGTGTGTGTGTGTGTGTGTGTGTGATGTTAGTGAAATATTGCTTTGAAAGCCCACCTGGGAAACTCCCATTGTGACACTCCACTCTTAATGTGTTTGGGTCTGTGGGACCCATTTTCAGTTTCTGCTTAAGGAAAATGGTAGGCCTATGGATATTTTTTTATATATTGAGATTCACTGGCCAGGGCTCATAATCAGGAAAATAAATTTAGTTGTCCTCCTCTCTCTATCTCCTACCCTCAAACATAGGCTACTCAGAACTTCAGAAGCAGTATGAAGGGAACATGGTGCACAGCAGCTTTTTTCTTCCTTTCAGCCCAAGTCCAGTGGGCAAGAATATCTTCTGTGTAACAAAAACATGACCACCATATAAAGGCCTATACATTATACATACATTATCTGTATATATACGGCGAGACAATGTCATCATATACTGATACCGATATACCGATAGAGGCACTGGGCCCTCAGGAGTCAAAAATTGCCCGGGCCCTTTTCAGATCCCAGTCCAGCCCTGCTGCACAGTTCCAAGTGAGTGTTTCCTGTGAAAACAATGATGGCGGCAACTTTTCAAGAGCGTGTCATTGACCTTGTCCCAAATGACATTTGTATGATCATAATTCCCCATTGCACTTTGATAAAGAAGCGCGCACAAATGTAGGAGCAGTAGCAGTATCATCTCCTCCTCGCGCAGGAAGTCCATATTTTTTATGTTTTCCTTATAATCAGTGTTTCCAATTTCTTAATAGCAATGTTGCTCTCTGCCCCCTGGATAATACTGTTGATTTAATACTATATTGTGCATATTAGTCCTTTGTTTCTAAGGCTGCTTACACATCAAGGCGGTGAAGCGTTGAGGGAGCCGGCTCCGCTCCGCGCTGCATTTGGAAAATAGAACTCCAGCGTATTTTTCACACTGGCGACCGGCAGTGTCACTTTCAAATGAATGGCAAAGTAGCACGCTAGCTTTGGCTGTGGGGGGTGGTTTGAACAGGACTGGCCGCGCACGCCGACGCTGTCAGTGTGAAAGGCAGAGTAGAACACACAGGCTGAAACTAAGCAGAAAGACCTAATTCGTCTCTCGTCCGTTCCGCGTCGCCTTGGTGTGTCTGACGCCTAAAGCAAGTATGTGCAGTTGGTCGTGTACCGTTTTGTGGACCTCTGGGCTCCTTGTCATCAATAGAAGCTTCTGGTTGAGCGTTCTGTACCAGGCTGAGCCAGTCTGTTCAGCGGTGAGACAGATAGAGAACTGTCAAGGCCCATGGGACACATTGAGGCAGTTAATGAATAGCACTCAATAATCTCTGTGTTTGCCGACTGGCCCCCAGCGCTCAGACCCTGGAGTGGCACAACTGGTGAGTTTGCTTCTTTGCTTGGACACACATTCGATTATATGCACACACACACACACACACACACACACACACACACACACACACACACACACACACACACACACACACACACACACACACACACACACACACACACACGCAGACACACGCAGACACACACACACACACACACACACACACACACACACACACACACACACACACACACACACACACACACACACAGCCGAACACACGCACACTGTGTGACTGTTATCGTGCTTCGCCAGTGCAGACAAGTGACACTGCAGAAGGAGCTGGTTATTTATCACCAGAACCACCCGAGCTGTAGGAGAGAGAGAGAGAGAGAGAGAGAGAGAGAGAGAGAGAGAGAGAGAGAGAGAGAGGGGGGGGGGGGGGGGAGACAGAGAGAGAGAGAGAGAGAGAGAGAGAGAGGGGAGGGCAGGCAGACAGACATGTGTGCGGGAAAGTGGAGAGAAGGAGATAAAGGGAAAAGGATGGAGAGGTGGATGGAGGAGGAGAAGAATCAGAGAGAGAAAAAGAATCAGAAAGAGTGGGAATGTGAAAGAGAGACAGAGAGGGAGAGAGAATGAAAGAGGAAGAGAGATGAATAGAGAGAGAGTGGTGACTATTTAACCACAGTGTGTTTGGTGTGTGTGTGTGTGTGTGTGTGTGTGTGTGTGGGGGGGGTGGGTTGGAAGGGAGTGAGAGAATGAGAAAGAGATAGCAAGAGAAAGTGAAAAGAAGACAAAGAGAGAGCTATAGAGAACAAATGAGGAAGAGAAAGAGAGAAAGCAAGAAAGACATGCCGTAGTAAAAAGGGAGATGGGTAGATAATGAGAGATGAAGGGAGATATAACAAGGGAGAGAGATGAAAAAAAGAACAGGAGAGGGTCAGGTGCGTATGTGTGTGAGAACAAGTGGGAGAGTAAAGGAGAGAGACAGAAAGGGAGAGAGAGAACAAGGGGGCGTGATGAAGAGAAAAAGAGATAAAAAGAACAGGGGAGAGGCTGTATGTGTAAGAGAGAGAACCAAAAGAGAGAGAGAGAGAGAGAGAGAGAGAGAGAGAGAGAGAGAGAGAGAGAGAGAGAGAGAGAGAGAGAGAGGGAGGGAGGTAGGGAGGGAGACAGAGAGAGAGGGGGGCGGTATAATAGAGAGAGAGAGAACTGGAATATGAAAGAAAAGAAAGACAGGAAAGGGAAAGATCAATGGATGGGTAAAGAGGGCTCCATATATATCCTCCTCCTGTGTTCTGGCAGTGAAACAGCGCCTGCAGTATCAAAACAAAGAGCTCACCTGTCCGACTGCATCCATGACGCAACATGATGCAAACCTTCTCTCACCTGCTTACAGCTGTTGTGAGGTGCAGTTGGTGTGGTTGATGAGTGCGTTGTCCCCATGCTTGACCGGGGAAGGGGTTGTTTTTTGGGGCCGCTGACAGTTATTTTGTCTCTTCACAAAAAGGCCATTTGAACTAATGCCAGGCTTATTTGTCCCCTGCGCAAGGACGATATTAGTTTGATTTAATGACTGGTCATAAAAACAAGACTAGGAACATAGTGATGTTGCAAGGGAACACCACCAAGCTGGGGAAAAGCGCACATGGGCTTTCCAAAGTATGTCAGAAAGGTCAGAAGCTTTTAAAAGGGCCTTTATAGTTAGGGGAATATAAACTATTAACCAATAGCTTTTAGAAATCAACAGTGTGAAAGCCCATCTGGGAAACTCCAACACCCATTGTCATCGTGACACAGCACTCCACAACACACAAGTGAACACTGCAAACTGCAAAATTGCATTTATGCCTCACCCGTACAAGGGGGCAGCCCCCAATGGCGCCCGAAAGGGAGCAGTGTGGCAGGACAGTACCATGCTCAGTGTACCTCTGTCATGGAGGAGGATGGGGGAGAGCGCTGGTTAATAACTCCCCCCACCAACCTGGCGGTGCGGGAGTCAAACCGACAACCTTTGGGCTACAAGTGTGATGCCCTAACCGCTTACCCATGACTGCCTGTATACAGAGGAATGTAGTACAACAGTAACAGTAAAATGTAAGACAGTATGTCAATTTAGACAGGTGGACAGACAGAGAGAGACAGACAGACAGGTATTCGATACGTAGATAGATATATCTTGTACTGATTCAATGAACTCAGCTTGTCAGGTACTCTAAATTAGATGCCTGAGCTTCACTGATATGACAAACTGGCAGATATAGTGAGAGGCCATAACTGCAGGATCAATAGCAGACATGACATAGAACAGATAACTGATGCATGATGCAGCCCCACTGAAAGGAAAGCCGTTCTGGCTCCAAGAGAGACAAACGGCTAACAGGGTGAATACGCCGGCCGCGACGAGATTCAAGTGACAGAGAATACGATGGAGAGCGATCGAAGCGAGTGTGTCCGTTAAAAGCAGAATGCAAGCACTCCAACAATGTCATTGGCTGTGGCGGCTGTCACCGAGCTGTGTCATGGCTAATTTGCATAATATTCCCAGGAGTTCAATTACAAACTGTCGCTCGAATCGCCTCTAGTATCCCGAATCGCTTTTGTCGCGCGACTCAATACAAAGTCAATTACTTCTGTTGCTGCCTTGCTCAGGTCGCGGTTGGTGTATTCGTGCGGAATGTGTAGCTGAACAAGCTTCTCTGGTTGTGCAAGACTGGGTGCAGGGGGTGGATGTTGTTGTCCAGTATAGAGTCAAGTTTGCTCAGTGTTCTCTTCTCAGCAGTGGTAGTGAGGCCCTCCAGTTCTGTGCCAACAACAGACCCAGCTTTCCTCACCAGCCTGTCATGACGCTTGGTAGTGTACGTGCCACTGCAATAATGCCTTCAGCAGGCCTGTGATTGATGCTGATTAGCACCCCATGCAACACCACACGTTTTAGGGAGAGCACCTACCCACAAGCCATCCGCTACTTGAACCTGAACATGCACTAGCACTTTACAGCCACCCCACTGCCTGGCCTCTACCTCTGCCTACCTTGCACTATGTACTGTATTATGTCTTATTGCACTTTTCAATGTTTATTGTATGCGTAATTCCCTGTTTATTTATGGCCCCTCTTGTTTTCTTGTCTTTGTCTTAGCTATATGTATTTCTGTTGTTAAATGTACGAGCAAACCAAAGACATTCCGAGCAACTGTATGGTATACTGTTGATTTGGCTATATAAACTTGAACTTGAACTTGAACTTGAACTTGAACTTGAATAAGAAGGTGCTCTCACACTGCTCCACATGTATAAGACTATATACATTCTCCAGCAATCAAATCCTACTACATATTTTTAGTAATGTAGCCTATAATATTAAATCATTGGTGCATCTTCACCTCATCAGATCATCAGACACTTTCCAAAAGGTGTTGGACAAGTTTACGTTCTGCATCCTACAATTACGATAGACCTCTGAATCACGTGCCATAGACCTTTGAATAGTCAATAATAGGTATACCTTACAACAGTTCACGCAGGGATTTCATGAATTCCTCGTTGGACCCTGACTGGCATTATCCACTTAACATGAGTGCACTGTCAGGCAGAGACAAGCTCAAGCAGCTCAGTGCTTTCTCTCGAAGGTGAAACTCTCAGTGAATAGCTTCCTCTCTGAAGAAAAGAAAGCTTTTACATAATGCATTTCACCTCGAACATGCAGGCAGAGCACCTCAGGCAGGCATCATGGGGTTGAAACACATAGGAGCTGAAGAGATAGAAGGAAGTAAAAAAACAGAAAAAAGTAAGACAGAGAGCATGCAGCATGGGATTGGAGCAATGCTTTTATAGAATATATTTGTGCAGTCAAGTAAATTACAGCCTCATTTCAAATTCCTCCTCGGAGAGGAGCCTTCAAAAAAGATTTAACTGAACACGGAACAGAACCTTCTGGATAACCAAACTGACTGTCAAAAACAAGGGGGGAATTACAAAAAGGAGAGAAAGTCTAGTCTCCTGTTGCCTTCTCACCCATGCCTGTGTGTGTGTTTGTGAGAAAAACAAATGTCGAGAGCCTTCAGAAAAAAGTTAGCTGAACACGGAAAAGAACTTCTGGATAACCAAATTGACTGTCAGAAAATCTGGGGAAAAAGACAAAAAAGAGAGAAAGATTACTTTCTCTGATTGCCTTTTCACCCATGCCTGTGTGTGTATGTGAGAAAAACAAATGCTGATGGATAATACAGTTTGTTTGAGAGTCACAGATTGGTGGGCTAAGAGGGGAAGTGTTCCTCCAACTCCAACAGTGGCATTAGCAAAAGTGAAAGCCCAACTGGGAAACTCAAACTCCCATTTTCATTGTGACACAGCACTCCACAGCACACAAGAGAACACAGTGCACTGCACACGATGAAATTCCATTGGTAACACTTTATAATAATGTCTGCTTAGTAAAGACTTGGTAAGCCTAAATAATTAACTAATGGTGAACAAAACTTTAACAAATGTTTTTATCATTAACTAAGTTTTATTAATGCTTTATAAAATATCTACAAATAATATTTTTAAATAAATAATCAAATCATATAATTCAAATAATAAGATTTTACATACCTTATAACAGAGTATTTTTTATTCATTTACAAGTAATTTGTAAATGTTTGATGAATATGAAATATTAACATAACATTTCCTAGTCATTTACAAACATTTTTAATGTTTTGTTCATCATTAGTTTACTATTTACTAAGTTAAGTTTTTAATGCTTTATAAGCAGAGATTATTATAAAGTGTTACCATTGCATTTAGGCCTCACGTGTGCAAGGGGGCAGCCCCCAATAGTGCCCGAAAGGGAGCAGTGCAGCATTATGGGGTGGCATCACAGGGTCACATCCAGACTCATCACGGCCTCAAGGTCTCCAAAGTGATTGCTGCTGATGACACGTATTGGAAGAGGAAGTGGAAGAAGGGAAAGGAATTAATGGAAGGGTTTTAAAAGAGAAAGAACGAAGGGAAGACAGAAAAGAAGAACAGAAAAGAATGGCTTGAATGGAAATCAGAAAAAATGTTGACAGAGTGAAATAAAAAAATAATGAAATGAAAGTGGTATTAGAAGGATGTAGGGCTCAAGCAAAAAAAAAAAAAAAAAGCCTTAGCACACCGTACAGAATATCAATGAGCTATGAGGTTTGAAAAGATGAACGGGCCACAGTACAAACAAATTAGAGGGCTTTTAACAGAGCCCAAATATTTACAGAATGACAACTGCCAAACAGCACCGCAGGCTTTAGACCTGAGACAACACACTCAAGGATTCAAAACACACAGTGATTGATTGGATGCTACAGGGAATGGCTCTAGACACAGAACCCTACGGGAATAGAGAATGAGCTAGAAACACTAACTGAAACATCACTACACAAACACACACACATCACACATATCAATCGAACTCGAGCTTTAACAGCAGTGATTGACAAACTATTTGGCGAGCCAATTCATCAACTGTGCTATGCTTTGTAAATGTGGGTATCGTGTCCAATAGCATACAAAGCACTGTTTAGAGAGAATTCTCTTATTGCTGTCAAGCTGGGAGACATTAGCAAACAAAAAGGTGAAAACTAGAGTTACTTGTTTGTCACAAGTAATCTCACCATTGGAACACTCGTACACAATGCTATCATAATGTGATTACCTAACTTTATGTAGGCTACTCCTGATGTTTTTGATAATTTTACTGTCTTAATGCAGTTGTCTCTATAAAACTTCTAGGGAAGACTGCGGCCACAAAAGTTACAAAAAGATCCCGTGATCAAAATGGCAGGGTAAGAGAACATTTACTCAGCATCATCATTACTGATAGGGTGAATTATAGCTAACACCGGTCTGCCAAGGACACTGCATTTTCTGAGTAAGCTAGCAATATGGGCATTGCTGGTTGAATGTGAATGATGTTGAATGATGAAAAAATACAAAATAGAACAACATTGAACAGCACAAAAGTGAATAACGTATGAAGGCAAAAGAAAGAGAAGAACACTTGCTACACGGATTAAGAGAAAGAGAGAAAGTTGCATCAGGCTTACAGACACAGCCCATTAGCGTCTTAGGAGTCCAGACTGAGCCACCAAAATGGCTTATTGATAAAAATGAATTATGTTTTCCATCATCACAGGGCCCATCCCCTGTGTTAGTATGGCAATTATATTTTAATCTTGAAGTATTTTGGGGGGCTTTGTCAGGCTTTGTTAGTTTTTTTATGAGATAGGATAGTGAAGATAGTGAAGCCATTTGGGAGAGAGAGAGACGGGGAAGAGTCGGCAAAGGACCCGAACTGGAATCGGACCCAGGTAGGCCACGTAGCAGATAAGAGCTCTACCGTTAGCGCCACGGTAAGGTCGTATTGCAATTATCTTGAACTGACATCCCTTTCCTCCCTATTGCACATTCACTCTCCGGAGGAGGGTGGGGTGGGATAGGTAGGAGGAGAATGGCAACGCAGGGTACAGGTGAGCAGCCCTCACATTGTATTTTCAATGTAATAAAGAAAAGAAAGAATTCATTTTCTTTTTCCAAATTGTGTTTCCATGAAAATGGAATCCTATTATGTTAATATCAGCGTAGTATTTCCCAGGCACGAACGCAGAGAGGGAGGGAGAGAGAGAGAGAGAGAGAGAGAGAGAGAGAGAGAGAGAGAGACTGAAATACAGATCCTGAAAGACAGATACCAAATGAGTAAATGAAACAATAAGCTGAAAGAGAGAGGGAGAGACACCAACCAAAGTACAACCTAGACTAGTGTTTCTCAACGGGGCGCTATACAGTCCAAGGGGAGCGTTGAGAAGGATACAGCTGAGTTGGGGCGGGGCTTAGTTCCCATTGGGGGCCATTAGTCTTTTATTTTTGAATACTAAGGGGGCGTTGGTAGTCTTATGATGATGTCAAGGGGGCTTATGGTGAGGTCAAGGGGACGATTGTTCAAAGAAGGTTGAGAACCACTGACCTAGACAGAGGCTTTTTAAGAACCCCTATCTACAGAATGATGGTTAAACTGTCATGAGCATCTGCCTTTCAGCAGGAGAGGCTAATACACTTCTCAAACAAGCTACGTATGTGTTAAACACGGCAGTTGAGCTGTGTGACATTGGCACAGAAGGGAAGACACTCCGGCTTGCCAACTTAACGAAATGTGTTGTTTGAGTGTTTGCCCGTCAATATGGATCACAAGTATGGACGAGTGGAGAATTGTTTTTTTGTGTGAAAACTGTATTACAGACTCAGAATGTTCCATATAAAACAAAAAAAACCCCATAAAAACACATAAGAAACAGACAGGTATCAGGATAAATAGACATCTATACCAGTGCTTCCGCAATTCAGAGAAATATTTTGTATCTCTCTGCCTGGTATCAGAAAAGGTCTAAATAGAAAAAAAAGATCAGTATTGAGCGAGAGACAGATAGATACATGTAGACAGACAGGCACAGAGAGAGAAAGTCAGAAAATACAGACAAACATACTGCAGACTGGAGAGATATACGGTAGTGAAGGGCATGGCGATTCTTTCCCGCCAATTCGTTCTCTTTGTTCAGATCTGCTGAGGAATCTGTTTGTTCACAGTTCGTTCACTCGTTGATTTTGATTACGTCACGCCACAATGCAAGAGAGCAAGGGGTGAATGTTGAGCGAACTAGTTCAGTGAACGAGAGGAAGGGAGCATTCTTACTTTGCATGTGTGCTTCTCTTGTCCAAACATATCAACTTAACTCATTTTGCCTAATAAAATGTATTTAACAGCAGCACACAATTAAAAAAAAGCTCAATTACAAGCTGCTTTTAACCAAAAAGTATGCCTTCGTCTCTGCCACGTTAAGTTGTTTATTCATGGTCATGGAGACTGTTGCTATGCGCCCAGGCTGGTCTTGTTCGCGGGCTGAGCCCATTTCGTTCTCGCTGTGCTGTGTAGATCTAAGGTGCTTCTCGTGTCTAAACCTATTTTGCAGATTAAGTTCATTTATTGAACAGTAGTACCCTTTAAAAAAAGAATAAAAGGTCATTTAGAGGTATGCCTTTGTCTCTGCCGCGTTAAATTGTTAAAAAAGTGATCATGGAAACCATTGGCTGAAGTTCACTGGCTCCTCGTTCACGAACGAGAGCTCAGCTCGTTCAGAGCTGTGAACTGTGGACTAGGTGAGCTGCTGAGCTCTAAATTATGAACTAAATACCTGGTATGTGTAAAAGCTCTGATAATACTAAGCTACCATATTAAGAGATAAAGTGGTGCCTCTTTGCGCAGATTAAAATGCTCATTGGACGACCGCTTCTGCTACTATCTGACTGACTAGTGACAGAGACCGGTGATTCACCAATGACCGAAGAGAACGAGAGGCGGGAAACTAGTTCGCTTCGTTCACTTCAAAGACTCGTTCAAAACGACCGGTTCGCTTGTGAACGACACATTACTAACAATACAGTATAGAGCTGCACAGAGTTTGACCCAGAGCACCAACACAGAGGCAGAGCAAGACAGAAACAGTACTTGGCAAATGTTTTTTAGGCCTGTAAAGGTACACAATGTATTGTATTTGTACCGACCCGAGCAAACCTGTACCGAACCGAACAGTGCTGTAGCGAAAGGTTGAGTACAGGCTACTCTGTTCATATCTCGTATATTATGCTGCCACTACATGCAGAGGCTCTTTGCAACACGCTGAGAGAGAATGCAAGAAAAAACAGGTCTAGGGGCTTGTTCTTAGTGAGACCTTGAGAAAAGTGCTATTTCTTACACTAATGAAATCTTCGACCCAAAGTAGCAGTTTTTAGTTTGTATTTTTTTAGTTTGTATTTTGACAATATATTGGAGACAATATTCATTCCACTTTGTTCCCATATACTGTACCAAAAATGTACCGAACCATAACCCCAAAACCGAGGTACATACGGAACCGTGATTTTTGTATACCGCTACACCCCCCTTTTTTTTAGATACACATCTGGTGTTACCTGCTGTGGCACAGCAGGTGATAAACAGCTACAGCAGCCGTAGCAAGGCTCGCATGAGAAGACGGGAGCTTGTTCCCAGGAGCTCATTGTAAAACACCACCTGAGGCCACTGGCAGCATTATACATCCTCCCCCTGCTGTCCTGCGCCCCCCAGAGCTCCCACTTTTACCACCAGACAGCAAAGGTGCTCCAGGACCAGAATACCATTTTAGGGTATATTTTGATCAGTCTCATACTGCTTTAACTAAAAAATATCTTCCGTAACTTTTGCTACTCAAATAATAAAGAATTAAAATGTTAATGTTGTGTTTACGGACAAATGTAATGCTGGCTCCTTTGAGTGGATGTATGCTGCCCTACAAAGCAAAAAGGTGGTAACTGCATTGCTGTTTAAAATTAGTTCAATGCCTTTAATGGCATCTATATCAAAATTGTGTGAACTTGGGCATGTGTTTTTTGTGTCTGTATGTGTACAGTATGTGTGCAAATAATGTGGAGCAGAAAGAGAAAAAAGGTGTGCAATATATTGGAGACAATATTCATTCCATTTTGTTCCCATATACTGTACCAAAAATGTACCGAACCATAACCCCAAAACCGAGGTACATACGGAACCGTGATTTTTGTATACCGCTACACCCCCCTTTTTTTAGATACACATCTGGTGTTACCTGCTGTGGCACAGCAGGTGATAAACAGCTACAGCAGCCGTAGCAAGACTCGCAAGAGAAAGTGGGAGCTTGTTCCCAGGAGCTCACTGTAAAACACCACCTGAGGCCACTGGCAGCAATACACCCCTCCGCGACCCACTTTTGGGTCGCGACCCACCAGTTGAGAAACACTGCTCTAGCATACAGGTGTAAACAGCTAACAGCGGCCTTTTGAACAAGGATAGCATTCATATCATCAAGGCAGGCCCGAGGCATAAGTGAAGTATGCAATGGCGTAGGGCCCCCATGCCAACATTACCTTCCATGGCACAGCAGGTAACAAACAGTTATAACAGCCACAGCAGGATGTCTGGATGTTGCATGAGAAAGTGGCAGCTTGTTCCCAAGAGCTCACTGTAAAACACCACCTCAGGCCATTGGCAGTATTACATCCTCCCCCACTGTCCTGCGCCTCCCAGAGCTCCCACTGTTACCAGCAGACAGCAAAGGTGCACCAGGAGCAGACTACAACTTTAGGCAACATTAGATTTGTGTGCTTCAAACTAATATTAAATAATCTAGCAGAGTACTCATGGGTGTCGCATGAGAAAATTGGAGCTTGTTCCCACTGTCCTGCGCCTCCCAGAGCTGCCTCCCACAGTTACCAGCAGATGTGCACCAGGATCAGACTACCATTTTAGGGTACAGTAGATACATTATTGCATTACATTACATTGCACTTAGGTGACGCTTTCATTTATTCAAATCGACTGGATCAGGTTATTGGTTACATTCCCTGGAGCAATGTGGGGTTAAGAGCCTTGCTCAAGGGCACTTCAGCCATGGTTGGATATGTAGGGATAGGTCAGGGGGGGTTCGAACCTGCAACCCCTAGATTGATAGACCAACTCTCTAACCACTAGGCCATGGCTGCCCACATATAGATGTGCTTCAAATTAATATTAGTTCATCTATCAGAGACGACCAAGAAAAAAGTGTCTCACTAATACCAAGAATTGTCAATTAACATAAATATGAGCCCTCATAAATTATGTTAAGATATTCCATCAACTATTGCACTGATCAGTGCTAATGAGGCCTGAATAGATTTGCATATCCATTGCAAAAACGCCTTAGTAAAGAAAGACAGATTATAAAATGAAAACTATAGTCTGCATCGCACCAGTGCCAAAGCTGTAGAACCAACGGTGGCGTTCAAAACAGTCCAGTCTGCAAAGCGGCCTGGGCTATGTTTCCCAAAAACTCTTACGTAGCCTAATTAGTACTTAAGTATGAGGGGCCGCCTAGGCTATATATCAGAAATAGGTCTCACTCTCATCATCACTAAAAGTTTATACATACATTATTTTACCTTGCACATGCACTTGGCACAACCATTTTATTTGCATGTGCGAGAAAAAAATATTGTATGTAGACCTATAAAATGATTGTATGCATAAACTGTTAGTGATGTGGTATATTTCCTAGGCGGCCCCTCATACTTGAGTACTGCTTAGGCATTAGTACTACTTAAGAGGTTTTGGGAAACGCAGCAGTTTGTGTGATGAAGGAGGGTTATCATGACTCAATACTTACTCCATAAAACCAACTTAGACTAAATAGGAAAAGTGAAAATGGTAAAAATATATTACAAAATTGCAATTTTGTGAGCTGCAGTAAGATTTCTTACTCCATTGATACTAAAGTATCATGGCAGCTTTGAGTTAACGTGGAAACACTGAAGTCAGAAATTAGGGATGCATATACCAGTATCGGTATCAGTCCTGATACTTACTCATTATACTCATACTTGTACTCGTCAACACTTAGTTGCCAATACACCAATACTGCTATTATAAAATGCAACCCAACATCTCGTCACACTCTGTTGACTTGAAAGCAACATGGTAAAAAAAGTGCTGCCTCCAACATTAATAATAATAATAATAATAATAATAATAATAATAATAATAATAATAATAATAATAATAATAATACTTTCGTTTTATATAGCGCCTTTCAAAACACCCAAGGACGCTTCACAGAGTGTTGTGTTGGAAAGTGTGAGTGTGTGTGCGCGTCAGTGTGTGAGCATGTGTGTGAATGCGTGAAAGTGCTTGTGGAACTAGCAGCCATAAGCCTCCAGGAAGAGATGTGTCTTAAGGTGTTGCTTAAACATGGCCAGTGAAGGGGCATTTTGGATGTGGTCGGGCAGATTGTTCCAAAGAATGGGAGCAGCAACATGGAAGGCTCTGTCACTGGTGGCCTTGAGCCTGGCACGAGGGACGATCAGCTGGCCCTTGGAAGAGGACCGCAGGGATCTTGAGGGGTCATAGGGGTGAAGGAGGTCAACATAAGCTATGGAAGTAACATAAGCTATGGAAATGGACAATAAAACAAATATCATATATGGAAAAAAATAAGCTATGCCTTTATTTCATTGTATGTTGGGGGTAAAAGTATCAGTATCAGTATCAGTATCAGTACTCAGTAAGTCAGTATTGACCAGAACAGAAAGGAATGTAGGGCGTTTTTCGTATAGTTTTTCAAAAAAGGTGGTATCATCCATCCCTTTCAGAAATGATAAGTTTGCCATTAATAAGGGCCAACCTGCTGACATTTTAATGTCAAAGCACTTCAGCCAGCGGCAGAACAGTATGGAGCTGATACTATGACTCCACATAATGAATAAAAGCTATCAGAGCAAAAAAAAAATTCCTCAATTCACCCCACACCAGCTCTCTCTCTCGCTTTCTGTCTGTTTAACACACTTTTTGCACTGTTGCTTGTCAATCTCGTTCATTTTTCTTTCTCGACTCAAATTCTTCCCCCATCGAACGCTCTCTCTCCATTTCCCTCTCTCCCTTTCCGTCCGTGCCTTGTTCATTTCACTTTTGAAACCCAAAAGTTTCCTGTGTCTTTCCCGTATCATTCTTGTACTATGTCATTCTCTCTCTCTCTCTCTCTCTCTCTCTCTCTCTATCTCTCTCCCCCTCACTCCCTCCCTCCAGACACACACCAGACA
Organism: Engraulis encrasicolus; assembly: GCF_034702125.1. Classification (NCBI taxonomy): domain Eukaryota; kingdom Metazoa; phylum Chordata; class Actinopteri; order Clupeiformes; family Engraulidae; genus Engraulis; species Engraulis encrasicolus. Next base: position 42,075,616 of record NC_085873.1, on the reverse strand, counting down.
GATCACGTCCTCTGATACACTGATCTCAAATTCAGGCAGAGCTCCCCATGTCTTCAAAGAAACCAATTTTAGACTCCTGTTTTTCATGCGTGGTCCCAGACAATATTACATTTAAGAAAAGTGCTGCCACTGAAAAAAGACAGGGCATTGTGGTGGTGGGCAATTGCATAGTGACTACATCTACATGTCATCTGTTTTTCTCCTCAAAGAGGAGCCCTTGCTGTGAAATGCAATATCAATGAGAAAAGACATCATACTTACTCTTTAAATCTGGAGATGTGTGTTGTGAGGAGGGCGACGATGGCGTCAAGACAATTTTAGGCAGACACAAAGACAGAGGAATACTAGACCACTGGAAAAATGACACGACTCTATCATATAGGCATCAGTACATCACATATAAAAAGCAACCACAAAAAAAGTTCATTCTTACGAGCATGGCTGATCATTTGGTAAAATCAGAGCATAGGCAGTTGCCAAGTGTCTGCCTGAAAATCTAGACTCCAGAGTGTTCATATTGACAACTTATTTTAGATCTGGCTGACTTGAAAAGGTGATTCATTAACAAAAATATCATTGACCAATGTATTTTGACCCTTTATTATATTGTTTCATACATCCTTTGTTGTCCCATGCACAGTGAAAAACATCAAGAGGTCATCAGGAGGTCTGATCATTACTGAGCAAGCTGAGCGATAATATGCCAGTGTGCTTAGAATCTTTAAACAGCCATCTCGGTTCTTTTAAATGCACGATGTGTGATTTCCCTAACATATGCGTCATGCAGCGTTAATGAAAACTGTTTTCACGCCGTATGAGTTCAAGATTTGCCACAAAGAGCCGATGCCACTGTGATTTATGGAGAACAAGAGGTAAAGACCGTGAAACTAATGAAAATACAGAACAGGGGGATGAGAGAAGGAGAGAGGGAGAGATTGAGAAGGAGGGAGGGAGAGATTGACAAGAAGAGAAAGAGGGATAGAAAACTAGATGAAAAAGAGAGATGGAAAGAGCTTTTTCATCAGCATATTAAATATAGGCTAGTTGCATATGCAACGAACTTGCAACACACTCTGAATGACAATCGCAGCATGACTAAGCAATCTAGTCTGAGATGATTCATTTGATCACTGTACTTGAGCCTTTGTACAACTCTGTGTGTGCATACTTGAACATATTTATATTTGCAGTGCTGTGTTTTGTGTAGACCTTTTCTGTATGAACTGTTAGTGATCAGTGCAAATATTATTTTGCTCCTGAAATAATGAAGAAGTAAAATGTAAATCTTGTGTCTGGAAAGTATTTGCAACCAAATATTAAAAAGTAAAAGTTTGATGTATAAATACTAGCTTGTCAGCCAGCCAATTATTTTTTGTCCCTTAGAAGTTGGGAGGCATATATAGAAATTAGAAACTGTTGTAATTCCTACACAGTTCACCCAATTTGGAATGTAAATACCCTCATATTAAAGCTGAAAGACTGTCAGGGAAGGAAGATCACAATTAAGGAAAGCTTTTAACACCAGACTTACAGCCTAGGGGCCTCTTCCTCTTAAACTTCTGTGCAAATCCATTTGCACACGCTGACATTCAAAAAAGAATTAGTCTTACTTCCTATTCTCCAAATAGCTAAACAATCATTTGCCACTCACAGGGCCTTGTGGGTTTCAGTGAATGACAAAAAAACTCCAGAGAGTAATTCCTGACCTCTAGATGACCTCTCAGCAACTTACACTGCAACAATGAAAATGTTCGGATACATTTTATTTTATGGGCAAGGTTATACATAACCTTAACTCTAGTAGAGTTCAATCACCTAATGTTGCGTTGTGTTGGAATATTACCATGCTGTTAAAGGTGCCCTATTATGCTATTTAGAATAACTTTCATTGTTAATATTTTGCTTTACTGTGGTTAGTGGAGTTAATTTTGAATGATCACTTGTTTTCATGTCCATTATTTTTTATCATTGTGTACATGCACCCTACGCCGCCTGTTTGAAACGCGTGGAAGTGCAGAATGTTAGACCCTTCAACATTCTGAAATCTCGACGCAGCATGGAGCGTTTCATCAAGCATTCTATTACTAATATTACGTCAGCAGCACAGCTGTTTTTGACCTGGAATCCAACCCTGTAGCCTATGTCTAAAGTTGACAGCCAAATAGTTCACCCAATGTCCACAATTAATCTGAAAAGGACGCATCATAAGTCCCACGTTGTTATTTGGGCACCTTGCTGTGTCATTTGCTGAAACCCAGTCCCTATCCAATGCGAGTCTTCCGTGCATGGGCTTCAGTTTGATTTCAAAATCGCTTGGGACAATTAGGCTGCCATTAATCTGAGAAAGGGTTGAAAGTGCTGGGTACAGGCTATTGCTTCCGATTTGAGGTTTCATGAAATAATACGCATATTGCATATGATGCGTAATAACGCGATTGTGACCATATTTAAAAAAAAAATAAAAAAAATAAAAAAAACGAATAGCCATCTGCGCTGTCTTGTTTATTTCTGATATCCTGCGCTGAAGAATCTTTATCTCAAACATTATTAACGCAACAGTAGGGGCCTGATTATTTAACCCGCTGTCTAGCATTGCATACTGTAGCCCTAAAGTTGAAGTTATCAGCCAAGTTTACTGCTCGCAAACAGACAAGTGTCGTGCTGGTCTAGGTGGGAGAAGTCTAGATCTGCTGTTGACAGGTGGAAATTTGAAGACACAAAGAATGTTCTGGGATTGAAATCAGATCACATTCCCTTGTTAATGACAAGTTAACCTTCACAAAATAGGCTATCCAATAAGCTAATCATCTGCAATTGCTGTACACAGTTCAAAGGATAGGCCTATTTATTCAGCGAAGTTGTGAACATTTTCTTCGCTCCCGCGGCAGCCCCCATCTGGCTGTCAAAGACGCAGTCCGAAATTGAAAGAGTGCGCCCAGTAAGACAAGGGCACGACTTGTCGGACTCAAACCTATCAATTCAACGTCTGTCAGTGATATCGTGACACCCTATTTGTGATATGAACTCCGTGTTCAAATTCGTCCTGTGGTCTATTTGCAAGCCAGACTGAATAGGCTACTGAGCGCACGCGTTGTTGGCTTTTAAAAATGAGTTCCTCTTTGCTCGTTGTCTGTAGGCCTAATGCACAATGGTGATAGGCTATGTTTCATAAAAATACATTTCAAGGTATTTTCAGGTGCATGGTTTCATTTTAGTAACTGCATTTCTATTTAGTCCCCGGCAGAAATGATGCGCCCACTGGATTGGAAGCGCAATGGGCAGTCCTCGATGGATTGGTTTCATACTGGGTCTTATAATAACGCCTAGGCCTAGTCTCGGTTTCGTGGTTTTTTTGTTCGCATTTATCGACAGGACAGGATTTTTTTTATATAACAATAGGCCCTATCCGTTTCAGTTTCATTATTTTTGGCATGCCGCCCGACGACTCGACCAGTTTTAAACGACGTCAAGCCAATATCCACGTTGCTCTTGCAGATATGATGAACAAAACTGCGTTGCATTTTAATTACTGAATTGTAGCCTACGCATAGCCTAGGCTATACTAACTGGCTAATCCTTGCCAACATTGCTGATGCAAACGGCTGCTGGTCATGTCGTGATACCTATTTGGATAACATCAGCGCACGTCTTCTAATTAATGTTATGCTTCAAGCGGCAATACAAGTGTAGGGTTTTCACATCTTACCGGACAAAAGTTAGTCTTGCCAACAGCATATGCAAAACGGCCCTGAAGCGAATAGAGAGAGAAAGGAGAGATTCGAGTCTTTCACCCACTTGGAAGTGTTTTGGATTCTCAGTGCGCAACTGCGTTAACGCGTTCTGCCTGTTTTCGACCTTCCTCATTCAACTGTTTCTGACCCGTTAGCCATAGGCCTACCAACCGGTATTTTATCAATGTAAAATGCAGCTTTAATATCACAATGAAACAAAAAATATATAACTTGGGCCACAGGTGAGTGTAGCCTCCAGTCTAGACCGATGCTGTAAGCTACTGACGGAGCCGATTTATGAATTGAAAAAAAAAAAAACATGCGTAATGGAATAAACTTGTGGATGGCGAAATCCTACACTATCCTTGTAGGCTACACTATTCTTGTACACTATTTTGTACACTGAGTGGTGTATTCACAAATAGGATACATCTCATCACAATACTGTCAAATTCAGATAAGCCTAGGCTATGTGGCTGCGATGAACAAATGCGCATTAGGTCTACTGTCTCTGCAATTAATAAGTGGTCTGTGACATCGTCAACACTCCATCCCATAAGCAGCAATGTTAGGTACAGCATGACGTAGACCCGTACCGGAAACAAAAGCTATAGAATGTTGAAAACCCAACCACGCGTTCTCTGACAGTTGAGAAATAGCGTTCCTGCGGCAGAGAAATTCTCCCCCAAGAGGCCAATTTGTGAAATGCAGCTTTCACCAAGCTTTTACATACAACAGATGCTGTGTAACCCAATAAATGGGTAGTGGACATGAAAAAGCATAATAGGACCCCTTTAAATACTTTGTTATACTGCGCCTACTGAAAGGAGAAAAAAATGTTTTGACATTGGACCCTTAATTCCACATTATAACATCATGTTCTACTCATCCCTGTAACGTGTGTCATTTGGAGCTCTGCCGAAGATATTTGGTTGTTTATATCCATGAAACCCCTTCCTATTACCCATTTTTAAGCAGGCTTGCAGAGCAAGGCCCGATTCTAGTAATCTTTAACTACAGTTTATGCTTGCTTCTCTTGTGCAGGTCAGTAAAAATAGAAACCACTTCTCCTCCTAGATAGAGACACCGTTCAAACACTAAAACGTCTGGCTTGGCTTGGAGATTTCAAAAAATGCTTCGTGTGTCCATACCCCTTGTCGTTTTTTCGTTTTCATCGATTTTGTGCAAGCTTGGGTCCCCATTGAAAACAATGGTAGAATGCTCATGAACCAAGGTTCCGCCACTCTACAGATCAGAGTGTAGGAGGCTTTTTCGTTCATAAAACATCAACACTTTCACCTAGAAGTTTAGTTGACGCTTTGTTAGCGAGCTCTAGAAGATGACTCCACACGGTGAAAATATCATGTCCCAACTCCCATTACTTTTTAAATGACAGGTGTGTAAAAAAACCCAATGGCTGGGTCCTATTGATTCTTGAAGTGCCTTTCTGAAGAGGTCCACACATCTTCCACAAGAGGTCCATTTGTGACTGAACCATTTAACCTATAAACTTCATTCAAAGACTGTTAGAAAGATCACATGTATGACTCCAATCTGTGACCAGGACATGTGCCAATTCTTTTTAGTTTTTTAACAACATCAAGCTAAAGACCTAGAAACTGTTTTTGATTCTGCCCTCTGCCTTAGAGCACCATACTAACT
>NC_085873.1:41975223-42062723 GCF_034702125.1 Engraulis encrasicolus | reverse complement strand
AAATTCCCGAAGCATATGCTGTCCCTCTCTTCCTCTACTTTCTCTCCTTTTGTCTGCTATCCCTCTCTTTCCTCCGCTCTTCTCCTCTCCTCTCCTCTCCTCTCCTCTCCTCCCCTTTCCTCTCCTCTCCTCTCCTCTCCTCTCCTCTCCTCTCCTCTCCTCTCCTCTCCTCTCCTCCCACTTCTCTGCTCTTTTACTCTGCCTTCTTTTCCTCGCTTCTCATTTTCTCTCCTTTCCTCTTCCCTCTGTTCTCCTCACATGGCCTCTGTCTACTGTGACCCTATATGTGCTAATTTAATAGACTCTAATTCCAGAGGCACATTGGTCCCAGGAGAGGAACTCTGCTGCTAACTGTCTGGCAGCCGCCTCGTCCAGACTCCTTCCCATGAAACAAGGGTCAGTTACCCTCTAATAATAATAAGAGGAAACAGAAAGATGGGGGAAAGAAAGAAAGAAAGAAAGAGAGAGAAAGAATGAAAGAAAGAAAGAAAGAAAGAAAAGAAAGAAATGCACTTGAGGCAACCCTCCTTTTCCCTTTCTTCCCTGCCTGGTTCTTTTTAATTTCAGTAAGCGGCTTGTTAGAGGAACAGGTTTTCTCTGCCACAGTGGCGTTTAATCGCCATTAAGTGAAGTCCCCATTTAGCCTCCCCTTGCCCCTCCAGCAGGGCGGGACTGGCCATCCGGCATACGGGGCATTCCCCCGGTGGGCTGACAGTCCTCAGAGGGCCAAAGCTTTTGTTTTTTTGGGGTTTTTGTTTGTTTGTTTCAATTTTTTTTCCCTTAGGAAGGCCCATTGGTACATCCTTAATATACAGTGGACTGAGCCCATCATAATTGTAGCATGGGGTGTGGTGTGTGTGTGGCTGGTCTATGCCAAAAATGCCCAGCTGTGTTTGAGGACCCAGCCCATCCTTTGCCCCTCCACCATCTTCCCTCTCTCTCTCTCTCCCTCTGCCCTTCCCTCACCTTAGACACAGTCTGCCAAGCTAGTTGGCAACAGACACCTGACAGGTGGGCAATAAACAACAGCGACAACAACAACAAAATACTCCATGCATATTCATCCTGAGCCCCACCAAAGGGTCCAGAAGGGAACAACAGACAGACTCAAAAACACCTTGCCAAAAAAAAGAGAACTATGCAAAAGGCGCAGAGTGCTAAGCGCCCCACATTTGGGCTCTCATGCCCGCCCCATGGGGACCCTGGTTCGATTCCGGACTGGGTCATTTCCCAAACCTCCCCCATCTCTCTCTCCCACTCACTTCCTGTCAGCATCTCATACTATCCTGTCAATAAGGGCATAAAAAGCTCCTAAAAAATATTTTATAAAATATTTTATAAATCAAAAAAGGGAATTGTAGATGTGGCCCTGCATACTGTGAGGGCCCTCCCAGGGATGTATTATGATGGCCGGGGGCCCAGAGGCTACAGGTTGCTGTGGGCCCACCGAGAGCTCTTTGGAAATATGTTAATAAAGAGTTAATCCATATTTTTAAGTGACTGTTGAATAAGTGACAGTCTTACCCTATTGTAATGCAGGCTTCCAAACCCCCAGCCCTGGAACCTCTGTTGATTATCATCGACTTTCATATCTCTTCGAGACTTGGTCTGACCAAGAGCATAACAATTAACATTTCTCAAACGGCCTCCCTTGGTTTGCTAATGGTTGTTCGCTTCCCGACAAAGTGAGAGGAGTTCCCGATTTTTCGGGAGCTCAGAAAGTACTTCGGTGCACTTGACCTGAAGGTGTTACAGTACGTCACTAGGAGGGCACGGCCTGGCTACCTTTTCCCACCTCTCCCCCCTCTACCATGCCTCTTCTCTTCAGCAGACAGACAATCTCACAGGGGGGCTTGAGACTCCTTCTTGTGGCTGTCAGTTGGTGACACTCACATTCACTGCCTGTCAGAAAGAGATTGATAATTACTTGGCACAGGCAATTGACACAGCCAGCTGGCCCTGGACAGTCCACCATACCATCCCTACCCCACCCCACTCAACCCAGCCCTACCACCCCTGTCCGTCCCATCACCCCCCCACCACCCAACAACTGAAAAAATATCACCAAGTAAAAATATCTTGCCCCATGATCAAGTATTTGAAAACAAGTAGAAATTGTCTAATTTCTAGTTACAAATTCCAGTTAAATAGTACCAGCTATAAGGCGATTTTTACTTCTAAATAAGGTTGATTAAATGTTTTTACTTGATTAAAAAAAAAAAGCTTGCTAAGATTTCATTTTTTGCAGTGTGCAGACATGAGTTGGTGACACTCACATTCGCTGCCTGTCAGAAAGAGATTGATAATTACTTGGCACAGGCAATTGACACAGCCAGCTGGCCCTGGACAGTCCACCATACCATCTCGGGCTGTAACGATACACTCAACTCACGATTCGGTTCGTATCACGATTTATGCCCTGCGGTTCGATACACCCCACGATTTCACATTTGCTAACATTATAAAATGAAATTACTGATAAAAACTTTGATAGTTTATAGGTAAAATAGGTTACAAGAGGCTAGTAATATGTGTTTTAAGTTTAAATATAATAATGATGATGATTTGAAGCTTGGAAGCACTATCATGACTTCATATCATGTGGTTGCTTTCTGGACAGATGGGTAACAAAACAAAAAAGGTGTATCACGATAGTGCCTCCATGCATCACGATACAGTATTGTGACTCTCTGTCACGATTTCTCGGTTCAATACAATATCGTTACAGCCCAAATACCATCCCTTCCCTACCCCATCCCACCCAGCTCCACCCCTTGTCCGTTCCCCCACCACCCACCTCACAGCACAGACTATCATGGATCTTTTGTTCCTCAACAATCTTTTTTTCAACAATCCTCTTTTTTTTCCCCTCCCAATTCTTGGACGGGGGACAGACTTTAATTTCTGGACGCGGTTTTATCGGTTGTTTGAAATGTGTTATGGGGAACAGATGCCTTTGGGTGCTGGCCATGCCAGTGCAGAAGGCTTTGCTGTGGGGCACTTGTGTTCTATATCAGTGGTTCCCAACCTATGGGTCGGGACCCAAACTATGGGTCACCAAAGATCCACATGGGGTCGCGAAGCCCTCTTGATTTTAAAGGGTTTCATTTTAATACCATATAGCCCATGTTGAATAAATGACAAAGCATTCAAACTAATATATGCATCGAAGCAACAAAATGTAAGTGATACATTAAACAGTTATTCTATATTTGACTGAAGACAAATGAGGAATAAAATGATAACTAATGAGTTTTCGCAAGGAAACAGATTATTGTGCGGGCGCTCGCGCGATTGGGTCACCAAAGCTTATGGTAAAAATATGGGTCCCTGAAGAAAAAGGTTGGGAACCACTGTTCTATATAATAGAGAAGCTGGATACTTGGAGCTGATGGATAGAGACTATGGGAGATTGCATTGCAATGCAATGCAGTGCAGCATGTGTGTGTGTGTGTGTGTGTGTGTGTGTGTGTGTGTGTGTGTGTGTGTGTGTGTGTGTGTGTGTGTGTGTGTGTGTGTGTGTGTGTATGCGCGCGCGTGTGTGTGTGTGTGTGTGACGTGGTGCGTATTGAGCAAGTGGTATGACATGACGCACATTGTGAGAGTTCCTTTTTTACACCGTTTCATCCAATGCGCATTTTAGCTTCCTCATAACACTGCAATCTAACAAATTGTTCTATCAGGACACCTTAGTAAATATGCCTGTTAAAAGTCTTATATGCAGCAGCATGATGCAGTGAGGGGGGATGATGATGTCACCACACAATTTCAATACCTACCAAATGGGAGCCAAACTTTTTAATGCAGACATGCTTTACTGTAGAACCCGATTTATTACAGGGAATGTAAGAGTCATCTCTCTTAGACGCGGAGAGGAAGCATATTCAAAAACATTCAAAAGCTGCTACCAATTCCGTTTCCAGGCATTTTGCCATTTATCTCTCAATCTATCACCTCAGCAATCCTGACATGCTTCAATTTTACATCTAAAGCACATTTGCAACTCTCCATGAATAGATCAAAAGGACAGGAGCAGAAAGTTTATAGAGGGAGCCAGTGCCTTATAGGCTGCCTCTGGTTTATATCAAAGCTCAATTAGTCAGATCTCCCCTAAAACAGGGATGACATCATGAGACCTGGGATCACTTTCATTACAAAGTATAGCATATTAACCCTATCCAGACCGGGCTTTTTTGGCATTCCTGGGACAGGGGGGGGGGGCTCTTTTGAAATAATTTTCAAAATAAATAAATTTTTAAATATTATGACACCAATATGACGTCATTTCCTGATTGTATTGCCCAAAATGTCACCTTAATGCATTTTCCATCTTACTTGGGAATGCACATCAATTTTGGTTATTATGTGCTTCAGACCACTTCAAATGTTCACAAGGGTGTCTGATGTTAATGAAAATGTAAAAAAAAAAAAAGAAAAGTGATGATGATGAGACTTAGATCAGTGGCTTTTGGTCAGACGTACCTGTCAGAAAACCAGAAAACAAAAATGATAAACCTAATCTTTTGGTATCACATTGTAGCCAACTTAATTTTAGGAAAAGTCACAAAGTTTCGTAATCATAGCTTTCGTCATTCAGGAGTTATACGACATCAAAGTTGGTGCGGGCACTTTTGCATCCGTGTAGCAACGATTTTAACTGTATTAAGCCCCAAAATAGTGGCATACCCTTTTAATGTTCCGAACTATGTTCACATCAGTAGGGCTGTAAAATTAAGCTACGGAAAAATCTGGATTCAACAATGTGTTATGTTTGACATAGCTGAGAGAATTGTGTTCTTTGTAAATTTGTTACCTTTTCTGTGTTCAGAACAGATAGGACCAAGTCACTAATTTGCACGTAACAAATAAGTCTAAGGGCCTTCCAAAGAAGTCCCAGTCAAGTCACAACTTAAGACACATTCCCATCCTATGCCTATTCCATCAATCCACCTCATGGATTCTGTTTAGCCTTCTACTGCACACATTCTGATAATCCATGATGACAAAGCTTCTGGTTAATTTTGAGTTAATTCTGGGACGTTATATCACAAAAAAAGACTTTTACAGTACACAGTATGCCACAAACATGCCTAGAAAGAAGTATTGGAAAATCTCTCGCACACACTCTCACAAAATATGTGCACTGGTGTATATTAACACAAGGGGGAAACATTGCAATGCCGTAGCCTGTAGGTTGTGGAGACAAGCTTGTGTGTGTGTGTGTTTATGTGTGTTTCTGTGTCTACGTGTGTGTGTGTGTGTGTGTGTGTGTGTGTGTGTGTGTGTGTGTGTGTGTGTGTGTGTGTGTGTGTGTGTGTGTGTGTGTGTGTGTGTGTGTGTGTGTGTGTGTGTGTGTGTGTGTGTGTGTGGTGGGGGGGCAATAATAATGGGGCTCAGGGGAGAACTTGCATATGTTTATTATTTCAAACAGCATTGGCTATTTGTGGAGCACTTAAGAAACACACACACACACACATGCTTATGCAGCCTTAGGCATGCACACACAGACTGCACGCACAGCACGCATGCACGCACGCACACACTATTAAGACTATTATTCCTTTATTCATATGGATCTCATACATACTCATTGAAGATTAAATCGTTGTATGTGTCTGTTAAGTGTAACATCTTTTTCACTTCATGTTTTTTCTTTTTCTTTTCTTTGTGTATAGTAGCAAACAACAGCACATTGACACATTAAACACATTGTGTGGTAGCCTACTTAAGTGCATCAATTGGTTTAAGCTGCCAGTGCCTTGTATTGCTGCTGGCTGCTGACTGGGATTTGAATGGAGCATTTGGATGGTGTACTGAAGCTCCCTACAGGGACCACCTGTTGGCTCCACATAAACACATTCACAGACACACACACACACACACACACACACACACACACACACACACACACACACACACACACACACACACACACACACACACACACACACACACACACACACACACACACACACACACACACACACACACACACACACACACACACACATACACACACACACACACACCAAATACCAACACACATGCACACACACACACCAGGAAGCAAGAAAGCACGCACACACGTGCCACCCGTAGGTTTTTTTTTCTAATCTCTCCATATGTTAAAATGTACTGATGGGAAACACACACCAGCATTAGCAGCAGGGGTTGAAAATCAAAATGAGGGGGAAGGGAGAGCGAGCGCGACAGAGGGAGCGAGCGAGAGGGCAAGAGAGAGAGATAGCAAGAGGGAGAGAGAGAGAGAGAGAGATAGAGAGGGCAAGAGAGAGAGAGATAGCAAGAGGGCAAGAGAGAGAGAGAGAGATGAGGGAGAGAGAGATAGAGAGATTGACATGAGGGAGGGAGAGAGAGAGAGAGAGATAGCAAGAGGGAGAGAGAGAGAGAGAGATAGCAAGAGGGAGAGAGAGAGAGAGAGAGATAGAGAGGGCAAGAGAGAGAGAGATAGCAAGAGGGCAAGAGAGAGAGAGAGACTAAGAGAGAGGGAGAGAGCGACAGAAAGAGCGAGGGCAAGAGTGAGAAAGCGGGCAAGAGAGAAAGAGCGAGCAAGAGGGCAAGACAGAAAGAGTGCAGCGTGAGAGCGAGAGAGCTGGACACAACAAAATTGCATTTATGCCTCACCCGTGCAAGGGGGCAGCCCCCAATGGCGCCCCAAGGGAGCAGTGCAGCGGGACGGTACTACGCTCAGGGTACCTCAGTCATGGAGGAGGATGGGGGAGAGGACTGGTCAATTACTCCCCACCAACCTGATGGGTGGGGAGTCCAACCTGCAACCTTTGGTTTACAAGTCTGACGCCCTAACCACTTAACCATGACTGAAAAATATGAAGCAGGAGATTCTCACCAAGCCTTTCCCTCTCTCTGTCTATTCAGGGCAATGCGTGTTTGACCTAACCAGGCTGTGCCCTCCTACTGATGCAAGACCCTCAGCTTTGCTTCTAGTCAGGCCAGGAGCAATACAAAAAAATTTTGAGCTCGTTTTTGAGCTCCCTAAAAATCGGGAACTCCTCCTACTTTTGGCAAGATGCAAACAACCATTACTCTTCTTACTTTTGTTGAGAGGCAAACAACCATTATCAAACCAAGGGAGGCGGGTCAACCATGCCGTTTGGGAAATGTTAATTATTATGCTCTTGGTCAGACCAAGTCTTGAAGAGATTTGAAAGTCGATGATAATCAGGCTATGTTTGACCCAGACCATGTCTGTAATTACCATTGAGGACACACAGGTCATGTCCTCTGTATTTGTTTTTTATTTTTTAGAATTTTGTAACATTTAACTATGATGAAAATCGATCTACGATCAACAATGATAAATTCAGTCTGTATACGCCACCCCCATTTGTCCTCCAGACGGTAAATAATGAAAACAAACTTAAGAGTTTTACTGAAGAGTTTGAAGCATTCTGAATGTACAGTGTGCAGTACAGCACACAATATTTGACCTCGGTATTTGAAAAGGTCTCGTTATGGCCCTGTGCCAGACTGTCGGAAATCCATCCTGCGCTCCATAGAAGAGCCCTATGATAAGCAGTGTCGGAACAATTGCACACAGGGCTCCAGGGCAAAACACTAATAGGGCCCCCCATACGACCTGCCTTAATCACAATAGGGCCTCCAACACCAATACAGGAGGGCCCTGGGCCCAGGGGCTAATGCCCTTCTTGCCCCCCTTTAGCCCCACCCCTGGTGATGAGCTAAGTGTAATAAAGGCCTGTCATGTCTGGATAGGGAACAGCATGACCCACACACAGTCCCAGTCGATATCCATCAGGCACTTTGAACAGTACAGACTGCACTGACAAGACAGTGTACACGCAGACACTCAGAAATGTGCGCACACACACATGCACACACACACACGCTCCCTACAGAAACACAAGCACACACACACACACACGAGTGCGTGTACACACACAGACACACAGACACACAGACACACACACACGAGTGCGCGTACACACACAGACACACACAGACACACAGACACACAGACACACAGACACACACACACACACACACACACACACACACACACACACACACACACACACACACACACACACACACACACACACACACACAGGATAGGATATGTTGGTGCACTCAGCTTCTTAGTCAGTCAATCAATAATTGCATCTGCCCAAGCTCTTTAGCTTAGAGCAGTCTGTCTACAAATGGGTCAGATATTAATGGACAAAACGATGTGCATCTGTCTGTGTATGGTGAAGAATGTGGGAGGTGACCGCATTTGACTTTTAATATGAATGTGTAGGTTTTCTGTTTCGGTATGCCTGTATGGGTGAATGTGCGTGCATGTGTGTGCGTATGTGTGTGTTTGTGTGTGTGTGAGTGCCTGCTTGCGTGTGAGTGTACGTGTGCGTGTGCGTGTGTGTGTGTGTGTGTGTGTGTGTGTGAGATTGAGTGCGTGTGTGTGTGTGTGTGTGTGTGTGTGTGTGTGTGTGTGTGTGTGTGTGTGTGTGTGTGTGTGTGTTTGTATGTGTGTGTGAGTGCCTGCTTGCGTGTGAGTGTGTGTGCGTGTGTGTGTGTGTTGCTTACCTGTGTTTGCGTGCGTGCAAGTGTGCGAGCATGTGTGCGTGCGTGTGTGTTGCTTGCATGTGTCTTGTGTGTTTTCTTGTTTTTGCTGGGGAGCGGAAGATTGATGAAACCACCCGCAGAGAGTCGGCCTGCACCTGCAGTACATAGCTTCGTGTTTCTCAACGGGGGCGGTACAGCCCCCCAGAGGCCATTGGGGATCTCTAGGGGGGGGCTTGAGAAGGATACTGCTGAGAGGGGGTGGTGCTTAGTTGCCATTGGGGGGCATTCGTCCATTTAATTGTTTGATACCAAGGGGGGCGTTATCATAGCCTCGCGACGCCATCCTCTGTACTCCACCCAAAGATTTTGGCTCCGCACATCGTCTGGCAAAAGCTTCGAGCTCGGTTCTCTCAGTGTTTCGCCAATCAGCAAACAGTTGAGAGTGGTGACGTAGAACTCACCCGCGAGCTCCGTTACTGATTGGTTAAGGTAACTATATTCACACTATTGTTTTGTTATTTGTATGCTTTTGCGACGCTATAACGTAACAGGCATGCTAATAAAGCACAATATGGGTTTTAATTTGAGTTTGGAACTTCAATTCATTTAAATGATAGAGTAAGATCAGACCATCTCCCATCGTCCACGGAGACGGATTCCTCATGGCTTTTGCCAGACTGATTGACGGAGTCAACAGTCGGCTATTCGCCCAGGCTAGCGTTATCAGGCATCTGATGAGTTGAATGGGGCTTTGGGAGGCTTATGATGTAACCAAGGGGTCGTTTGTTCAAAAAAGGTTGAGAACCACTGTATGTAGTAGCTGTTGGTCTAGTAGTCCAGACGCTTGGCAGTGGTGATCACACCTGTCCTGTTGTTCAAGGAAAACTCCCCTGAGAGAGAGAGAGAGAGAGAGAGAGGGAGAGAGAGAGAGAGAGAGAGAGAGAGAGAGAGAGAGAGAGAGAGAGAGAGAGAGAGAGAGAGAGAGAGAGAGAGAGAGAGAGAAAGAGAGGTCCTCATCTTCCTCCCCTCTTCTTTCATTCTTTCCTCCACCCAACTTCTTGTCTTTCTCTTTTCTTTTATCCTTCATCTCACTAGGTCATCCTTATCATCCTCTTCTTTTCACTCCCTCTTCTTGCCTGTTGCCCTCCCACTTCCTAGTCCTTGATGTCCCTCTCCTCCTTCCCCTCTTCCTCTCAGATGCCTTCCCCTAGCAGCTTTAAGGGCCGTACACACACGTCGCTGCTAGTTACTCGCTCAGCGGATGAAGTCAATAGAATGTCTACATGTTCCAGCGAGTCTCGCTGGCGAGTAGGCGAGGAGAGTACAAGCGATGCGATACGGCCGGATTCCGAGATAAACTTATTTTATCTTCGAGCGACGCGAGTTAAGCGAGTAACCAATTGGAATGCAGAATACAGATTATTGACAGGTGACGTTGTCCCTGTGGTGTTCTGACCAGAGCTGTAGCTCTGGTTCTGACCACCCAACTTCTGCACGCCATCACACTTATACATCCAATACAGTGTACACCATCAAAGGCTCATATGCATGGTTGTGCACAGCACACGATCAACGTTAAACAGCGTAGGCCTACATTTTGTTTCGTACGGACGTTATTGGCGCGGACAGCGGGAACCATGACAACCAGTAAACAAAATCACCCAGAGCGAGTGGCATGTAGGCGAGTAAGCAAGTAGCGAGTAAATGGTAGCGACGTGTGTGTACGGCCCTTTAGATTATGTTTTTTTTTTTTATTCTAATTATTTGAATTTGAATTGAATTGCACCTGTGTATGAATTGTGCAATACAAATAAACTTGCCTTGCCTTGCCTTGCCTTGCCTCTTCAGCACTGCCAGACAGCTCTCATGAGAGCTATAGCTAGCGTAGTGTTCAGCAGGGCTAGACTGGCCATCTGGCATAGCGGGCCTTTCCCGGTGGGCCCTGCAACCTCGTGGGCTACTATTTTCAGAAATGTTAAAAAAAAAAAAATCTGAAAATACGGGCCCACGAGGGTACAGGGCCCACTGGTGAGTCAGCTCTGTGCCGCCAGCCCTGGCGTTCAGACTGGATACGGGGCTCCTTTCAGTTTCATGAGAAGAGACGTGTGCCAGATGGGAGCTGATGGAGCTTCCTGTTCCACCCAGCTGCTGCTACAGCTACAACAGGCTTCACAGCCCTTTACACCAGCCTTACACACAGGTCATTACCAGGGTGTGTGTGTGTGTGTGTGTGTGTGTGTGTGTGTGTGTGTGTGTGTGTGTGTGTGTGTGTGTGTGTGTGTGTGTGTGTGTGTGTGTGTGTGTGTGTGTGTGTGTGTGTGTGTGTGTGTGTGCGTGTATGGGGTTGTGTGTGTGTGTGTGTGTGTGTGTGTGTGTGTGTGTGTGTGTGTGTGTGTGTGTGTGTGTGTGTGTGTGCATGCACGTGCATTCATGCGTACATGCGAATATGTATTTACTGTATCTCAATTTGTGTGTGTGCGTGTGCACATGAGAGATGTGAGTGTGTGTGTCTCCCCATGTCTGCGTGTGCACACTACTGAAGCATGTATCTGGTTTCAACCATGTTACTCACACACACACAGACACATGTGCTCTCGTGCTGCGAGGGGGGGGGTTAAGGTGGTACAGATTCTAAGTGCCCGGCAGCACTGACAGGGCCCCTGGAAGGATGCCGGTAACATAATTTGTCATTTTGGGGGCCCAAAATTTGAATCTTTCATGGGGCCCAACATTTTTAGTGGCGCCCCTGCACATTGTGCACTGCACACAGTCAGATACTCCACCATGCTGCTCTCATGTAGAGCTGCAAGGAAGATACCCTTCTGAATGGGCTATCTCGTGGCAGACAATTTCTAAGAAATAAAACATTCTACCTGGCCCTCTCGCTCTCCTACTCAGTGCGCACAGTTAAGCGACTGCCACCTGGGTCCGGAAGCCTCTGTGGTCTATGCATTCACTATTTGAAGCTGTGATGTAGAAACCGTTCTTACTTCCTAAAATTATCAGACTGTAGACCGAAATCTATGCCAAAAGTTCAAGTTTATTTGGCTCTCGTAAGAGTTACACCGAAATACACACTGGGGCCCTTTGGCTGAAGTGCTACTCGCAATCCCACCCCCCACAAACCGGCCGGTTTCCTCCTCCTTGATTGTTCTGCAGACCGCCCTACTCAGCCCGCGTTGTAACTTAAACAGACTTTCATTCTTCCGGCCAGATAGGCCACTGATTGGAGAATCACCCTCAGCCAATGGGGTCTCCCTCACATAGACCTCCCATTTCCCCAGGCCGGCCCACTCATTCCATCAGAAAGTTGGTTCACAATGCGAACCAAAAAAATACTTGTTTTTTTTCCTCTGCGAACCGTGACGACAACATGGACGTCAGCAGGTTCATCCAGGTAACACAGTCACGTGCTGAAAAAGTTCAGAGCCCATGAACACAGGGTGGTTTACAGGTAAGCACTTCAATGTCGAACAGGCACAGGCACCAGCACCATTCTGTTCGACCTGAAAACAGTATTCGAGAGTAATTTCTGGGACCAGGTACAATCTACAAGATGTCACATTGATTCTGTAAGTGTTGAATTAACACTGCAAAAAAGCCACATTTCTGCTATTTTCCTCAAGACTGTACTGGGCTTTTTATGACATTTTGAACCTTTGTCAAATCAATGATCAATGAATCACCAAATGATCAATCACTAGGATGCTGTGCACAAGTGATATTTGTAGACAGCATGTAAACTGCACATAAAGATAGTAAGTCTCGGGGGCGCTGTGGCACAGCGCGCTAAGCCCCCCACACTTGGGCTTGCATGTCCATGGGGACCCCGGTTCGAGTCCGGCCAGGTTCATTTCCCAACCTTACCCCATCTCTCTCCACACTCACTTCCTGTCCCACCTTCACTATCCTATCTGAAATAAAAGCCCATAAAAATATCTTTTTTTTAAAAAGAAGATAAAAAGGGTTTCTTTGTTGAGTTCACATATCCCAGATGAAATACCTGCACCTGTTTTCTAGAAAACCTTGCCAGCTGGTTAATGTGTTGTACACGTTTTCTTTTGTCTCGCTTGCACAGATCTCATGCATGCCACCCACGCCTCTGACTTCTGCATCATTGATGTATATAAAAAAGCATCCAAATCGATTTTTATTTCCTTGCAGGAATAAACCTTAGGAACAAGAGGTATTTTGTTGGAGAAGAGGGGTTTGTATGGCCCTGACGACTGTCCGGGTCCAATGCCGTTTGTTCTGCTCTTTGCGCTCGCTCGCTACGTGCTGTGCATGGTGGCGGCAGGGGCTGTTTTGGAGATGGCACCAACACAATTGCATTGCCAGCAAGCTGATTAGAGATGCATGGTGCTATCTGAGTGTTTTACTGTATGAGAGGGTGCGCTTTGTCAAGGCTGTGTTTGCTATTCTTCATGTAATAATAAAAAAAGAAATGCCAATGGCTATCGCCCCCTCATAGCCTTCACTGAATTAATGAGCAAAGTACTCCAGGTAGTACACGTAGAATATGGAAGGAGAGAAAAATAAATACAATTCTTCCCAAGGCATTTTTGATTTCATTTTGTCGCCCGTCCTTTTACAGACACACATTAAAAAGAATTAACCTCCACTAGTAAGATTCTCTCTTGACAAGACATGGTTTGAAAGCAAGCGAGACCAGCAAAGAATGCAGATTTTTGGAAAGCAAAGAATGCAGATCATTTTTCTCCGAAACACATGCTTCCTGTGGTTCTACTTTATACATAGTACAATGTAGTGTAGCCAACACTAAAAACAGAATAAAACTTGACAGGCAGCCAACCTGGCTTGTCGCATAGAAATCAGAGAAAAGCCATGAATGAATATGCACTGGAGATTGTATAAAATGCCTTGATGTTCAGGACAGGCATTGTCACATTAAGGATGCAAAGTTCCATCCTAGAAACTTTATTGCATTTTCCTTGCAAAACTCTTCCTAGCCCTATTCTCCTTGCAACCCTTGCTTTCTTATTAAACCAAGCCATTTCACTGGAAATTTCTGTGTTTCAAGGAGACACAAGATGGATATCTCTTAGTACTATAAGGGTAAGTGGTCCTGTGAACAGATAGAGGCCTGTGGTGGTTTTGTTCTGCGAGGTGAAGCCGCAAGACACTACTATTAGGGGATTTATCACTTACTGTGACTAAATTCATCTGGAATAGTCAATTTGTGACAGTCAATAAACCCCCAAATTGGAATACACCCCAAAGGTGTGCTTCCACTGCAGCCTGCACACAGAGGGGATATTCACAACCCACTCAGAGCGCACACTCCAACAATGAATGCAATGAGTGCGCACAACGGGCAGTCATGTGTAAGCGGTTAGGGCGTCAGGGGTGAATTTCTCACAACCAAAGTTGCTGACTACATTAGCTACTTTGCTGTTTTCAATACATTTTCCCATTGGCAACTACCAAAGTTGCTAACAGGCTAACAACTTCTCTTTTGAAAAACTCACCCCAGACTTGTAGCCCAAAGGTTGCCGGTTCGACTTCCGACTGAGGAACCCTGAGCATGGTATCATCCCGCCGCACTGTTCCCTTGGGGCGCCATTGGGGGCTGCCCCCTTGCACGGGTGAGGCATAAATGCAATTTCGCTGTGTGCAGTGAACACTTGTATGCTGTGGCAAGCTGTGGAGTGCTGTGTCACAATGACAATGGGAGTTTGAGTTTTAGTTGGGCTTTCACTTCACTTTCAGAGTGCGCACTCCAACAATGGATGCAATGAGTGCACACAACATGTCCCACTTTACATACTGCATTTTTGGGATGTTTGCAAAGAAACACGCACATGGTTTTGTTTGCTGAAAGCAACCCAGGCCATTATGGACAAAAAACAAAGACAAAATCAGAGGCAGGAAAATCAATGCATCTTATGGTGACTGTGAATAATGACTGGGACTGACTAATAAAGTAAAACTAATGTGTTTAGAGCTCTCTCTCTCTCTCTCTCTCTCTCTCTCTCTCTCTCTCTCTCTCTCTCTCTCTCTCTCTCTCTCTCTCTCTCTCTCTCTCTCTCTCTCTCTCTCTCTCTCTCTCTCTCATTTTGAGTCATGTGAGTCCGTGCATCCTTAAACACATGTAGAATACAAAGTTGTCTGTGCATGTGTATGTGTAAGGGCATGTGTGTTTTTTTGTGAAAGTGCATGTGTTGTGTATTTGTAAGTGCACATCCACATCCCTTTTGTAAGGTAATGTAATATAATGTAAATTACAATACAATATAATGTAATATAATAAATGGGTATTATGGGCCCCAGGACACAGCGCACTGGAAAAAATGGGCCTTGACATGTATTTTTTTAAGAATCCCTGCCTTACGGTATATTCGTGTGCATAAGCCTTGTCCAGTGTGTTGTACCATGCAGAAAGATGCCAGTTTTTCAGCGTTTGAAGCACACCACACCCCCTGTGATGCTGAGCATCCAGTCGTCATGCTTGGCAGGGGCTGTGAGTGAGTGCAGCTTCTCTCACCATGTGGACATCCACACCAGAGATATTCTATAGAGATATGCCAACATAATAGGTTTCTATGGGCACCTAACGCGACCAGGTTCCGGTCTGCCTAAAGGGGCGTGTCATAATGCTCCTACAATGAATAGAACAGTGCTTAGGTCTGCCTAGGTCTGCCTAAAGGGGGCCATAACAGAACCAGGAAACAATGGGCCAATGGAACCTCTCTCTCTCTACTCTCTCTGTCCACACTGCTGCATGATGCCTTGGAATGTACACTAATGCCTCATTTCCACTGCGTCTTTTGGTAACACTTTATAATGTCTGCTTAGTAAACACTTAGTAAATAATTAACTAATGATGAACAAAACATTAACAAATGTTTTTAGCGTTAAGTCAGCTTTATTAATGCTTTGTAAAATATCTACAAATAATAAATTCATGATTTTACATACCTTATAACAAAGTATTTTATTCATTCAATATTAACATAACATTTCCTAGTCATTTACAAACATTTGTTAACATGTACTTGTCATTTACAAACATATGTTAATGTTTTGTCCATCATTAGTTAATTATTTACTAAGTGTTATTAATGCTTTATAAGCATACATTATTATAAAGTGTTACCCGTCTTTTCTTGTAGGGCTACAGCTTTGACACTGCAACTTTTTGCTTTTCTAATAGGCACGACACAGCTCTCACCACGTAGACATCCACACTGCTGCCTTGTAATGTACACTAAGAGGTTGGACAGCTTCCCCAGTCGGGTTAGAATGACTCTTGGCTTAAAGAAGAACAAACATAGATTAGACTGATTCTTGAAAGTGTGTCCACAATTGTCCACAGTTTCACCACATACATTGCATTTAACCAATTAAACATTAATCTTACAATCCACAAATAAAGCATTCAAACACTGTAGTCTGGCGACTAACGTCCTTCGTTGCCCTCCATGTAGGTGGGTGGGTGTGTGTGTGTGTGTGTGTGTGTGTGTGTGTGTGTGTGTGTGTGTGTGTGTGTGTGTGTGTGTGTGTGTGTGTGTGTGTGTGTGTGTGTGTGTGTGTGTGTGTGTGTGTGTGTGTGGACTAATCTCCTAGATGATTGTTGTCTGGTTGACAGCAGCAGCTGTGATGACCCCAAGGCAGTACAGTTAACAATAAAATAAAGCATGGGCTTACCACTTCAACAGCCTGAACACCATTTATATTCAGTGAGCATCACTAGAGCATTGTTATTAATGATATGTTTTACCTTAGAGAGGGCCAGCACCCGGGGCCGGATTAAGATGGCCTGGGGCCCCAAGGCTACAGATTGCTGTCCCCCCACCCCCAGAAAGCCAATTTTGCAACAAATGTACATAGACAGTGTCATAATTACGTGCTAGGAATTAAGGATAACAAGTCTACCAACTTTATTCAACATAACAGATTAATTATTCGATATTGTACAGTATCTTGTATGCATAGTTCTCCATTTTTTTCACTTCTGACCAATCACCCCTTGCAGGTGAGGGCCCCTAGGCTGCAGCCATATCTAGCCTATGCATTAATCTGGCCCTGCCAGCACCAATGGAATCTCAAAACCGTACCCTCCTCTAGTATACCTGTGTGTTTTTGCCCCCAACAGACTGCACCTAAAAGAGTCTAAAACAGATGTTAAAACAGTGCGGCAGCACAGACCATCTAACATGACATGTCATGACAAGGAAGTAGAAACAGTAGATGGTGTTAGGTTCAGCTTACAGCACGCTTGCCAACCTGCATCAGCACACTGCTGTTCAAACAGCAATGGTGAAACTAGATCAAAAGGCAGCAGCGCCACAGGATAGAGAGAAGGTGAACCAGAGCAAATGAGTGAGTCAGAAAGAAAGAGAGAGAGAGGAGAGGGATAGAGAGAGAGCAGTATTTTTGTGTGTGTGTGTGTGTGTGTGTGTGTGTGTGGGGGGGGGGGGGTTAGATAAAATACAAAATTCGAAATCCATGGTCCTTGTGCAGAAAATGTTTTTCATTTCAAAAAGACAAGAAAGAGCATTTTATGAAGGCTTGTATCAGAGTAAATCAAAGGATCTTCGAGAAACCAACAAAAACATTTTCCTACAGAGTAAGAGTCAATCCTCTCCCCTCCCCTGTATCTTTTGAAGGCCTTAGCTAGAGATAAGTATATTAGTGCCAAACATCACCATCTATCATGCAGAGAGTTCAAACAGCCAACCACTGAATGATGCCACTGACTGCCAACTCATGCAGAGGAGAAGAAAGGTGTGGAGTGTGCTGAAGAGTATCCTCGTAGGACAAGCCTCTTCCTTTGGTCTGCCAGGAGTCTGCCTCCCCACCCCCCTCCTCCCAACCCATCCTTTTCATTCAGCCTATCCACCTTCTTATCCACCAGTTACACTGCTTCTGTGTCTGCCTGGCTCTCGTCAGACCCTTATGTATGTCTGCTCGACTTTGTAAGCCCACAAAAGGGTCTGGAAGACCTTTGGATTCGCCCTGCTCCCAAACCAAAATGTGGAAGATCCAACCAGGATCATTGGTTTTGCATGTTCATTAAAATGACAAGTGTTTCCCCCATTCATATGCAAGTATTTTTCCCTTTTCTTTCATGCCTATGGCATAGCTCCAAATGGTTGTTATGAAGCAAGGCGGGACCCAACCATCTGGCAAGAGTCTGGTTAGTTCTGTGATGCTCACATTCGATTTCTGGTTGTGCAGTGGAGTCCATAGCCCTTGATAGTACTCTTTAACTGGAAGTAACAGACTGGGAATTATTTTCTTTTTTAAGGCTTTATTCAGAAAGGAGGAAGAGTGTGTTGAAGAATGTGACCGGAAATGAGTGGGAGAGAGAGATGGGGTAGGATCGGAAATTACCTTGGATCATGGAATGGAGCCCTGGCGGTCCCTGGCATAACGCTCAGTGTCTTCGCCGTTTCAGCCAACGTCAAGGCCCAGACCGGAGATTCCATTAGATTACAAAATGATAATAAATGGGCAGACCACAATAAAGTGGATGAACTGCATGAGTTGGGGAAGAAACATAACTCAGATGCAGGCCAGAAGATGGGTTTACTTTCAAGTCTCTCGTAGGGCAGACAACACAGTCTAAGAGACGGTTTAGTAATATAGAAAAACACAGAGGTGAGGGCCAGTGTGTATAGGAAATATATCACTAAACTGATGGCCAGAAAATAGGTCTGCCAAACCGCCTCTGAATAGAAAAGGGTTGGCACTGTGGTATGGCTCCACATACTTGTAGAAGCAATGGCTTGACTATGTTGAAAAGACAGAGGAGCAGAGAGCAGAGTCCTTGCATTACTAGCCTACTGTAGAGTCCAAAGGGAGGTTTGACCATCTCTGTGTCTGAAAGTCCCTTTCACAACAAAATTTGTTGAACAGGAAGAGATTGAACAGGAGCAGTGAGCAGAGTCCTTACCTCACTACTGTAGGGACCAAAGGGGAAGTTTGACCATTTCTATGTCTGAATATGCAGGCAGATGGTCAGCACATGTCACTTCTTCATAAATAGTCCCTGTGATGGCGGAAGATGGTAAAAGAAAAACACAGAGGTGGGGGCCAGTGTGTATAGGAGAGTTATATCACTAATCTGCTGCCCAAAAAATAGGTCTGCCAACCCGCTTCTGAGGAGGAAAGGGTTGGCACTGTGATAGAGCTCCACATAGAAGCAATGGCTTGACTATGTTGAAAAGACAGAGGAGCAGAGAGCAGAGTCCTTGCATTACTAGCCTACTGTAGAGTCCAAAGGGAGGTTTGACCATCTCTGTGTCTGAATGCGGAGGGAGTGTCTTTATAAAGTCCCTCTCGGAATGAAATTTGGCAAAATGATAGAGTCCAATGAAGGCCTCTGGCAGGCAGTGTAGCCAGTTGCCAGGGCTGCCAAACAGCTATTCATCTGGCCTTGGCCTTAATTATTTCATGTTTGGCAGCAATAACATAGCGGCAGCAGTAGCAGCAATAGGAGTGGGGGTTTCAGCATGATTTCATTAGGAGAAATTACTCAAAAACACAGCAGTCATTCACTTTAATGTGGAGTCTCTGGTTACTTGTTCTGTAGGCACGCCAGGCCAGGCCAAACACTGGCCTGAAATTAAAAGGATGTGAGTGCACGCAGGGTTAACAAATAACCCTGAGGAAAAGAAGAAAACAGGCAGAGGAGAAAACAGACATGGAGGAATACAGACCAATAAAAGGAAAAAGCTATCACATTATTACCACCATGAAGTCGAATAAAAAAATGTGTACATTTTTAAATCGTGCATTGCAAAATGTTTCTAAAACAAAATGAACGATAGCAAAATGACTTCATTTGAGTTCATTCAACTGACAACTGACTTGTTTGCATTAATTTCAGTTAATCAGTGCACCACAACATGGTTGATTTCATTATTCACACCCTGGTCCAAATAGCAACAATGGCTATTCACACCCGGGTGCAAATAGCAACAATGGCTATTCACACCCGGGTGCAAATAGCAACAATGACTATTCACACCCGGGTGCAAATAGCAACAATGGCTATTAGCAACCATGGCTATTAACACCCGGGTGCAAATAATAACAACGGCTATTCAAACCCGGGTGCAATTACTTTAAAATTATTATTATTATTATTTTTAATTTATGTATTTATTTTTTACACCCGGGTGCAAATAGCAATGGCTATTCACACCCAGGGGTAAATAACAACAATGGCTATTCACACCCGGGTGCAAATAGCAACAAGGGCTATTAGCAACAATGGCTATTCACTACCGGGTCTAAATAGCAACAATGTCTATTCACACCCAGGTGCAAATAGCAACAAGGGCTATTCACACCTACGTAGGTGCAAATAGCAACAATTTATATTCACACCTGGGTGCAAAAGGCAACAATGGCTATCAGCAGCAATGGCTTTTCACACCCAGGGCCAAATAGCAACAATGGCTATTCACATCTGGGTAAAAATAGCAACAATGGCTATTCACAACCGGTTGCAAATAGCAACAATGGCTATTCACAACCGGGTGCAAATAGCAACAATGGCTATTCACAACCGGCTGCAAATAGCAACAATGGCTAAAACAGGGTGCAAATAGCAACAATGGCTATCCACACCAGGCGCAAATAGCAACAATGGCTTCTCACACTCAGGGGTAAAAAGCAGCAATGACTATTCACACCGGGTGCAAATAGCAACAATGACTATTCACCCCCGGGTGCGAATCGCAACAATTTCTATTTACATCTGGATGCAAATACAAACAATGGCATAGGGAGGTTTGACCAGCTCTTTCTCTGAATGCGGAGGGAGTGTCTTTATAAGTCCCTTTCACAACCAAATTTGGCAAAATGATAGAGTCCAATGAGGGCCTCTGGCAGGCGGTGTAGCCAGTTGCCAGGGCTGCCAAATAGCTATTAATTTGGCCTTGGCTTTATTTATTTCATGTTTGGCACTGACAACATAGCAGCAGTAGCAGCAATAGGAGTGGGGGTTTCAGCATGATTTCATTAGGAGAAATTACTCAAAGACGCAGCAGTCATTCACTTTAATGTGGAGTCTCTGGTTACTTGTTCTGTAGGCACGCCAGGCCAGGCCAAACACTGGCCTGAAATTAAAAGGATGTGAGTGCGCGCAGGGTTAACAAATAGCCCTGAGGAAAGGAAAAAAAAAACAGGCAGACAGAAGAAAAAACAGACATGGAAGAATACAGACCAATAAAGGGAACCAGCTATCACATTATTACCATCATGAAGTCGAATAACAGTTTTTTTGTACATTTTTAAATCGTGCATTGCAAAATGTTTCTAAAACAGAATGAACGATAGCGAACTGACTTCATTTGAGTTCATTCAACAAATTCAATTCCCCGGACCACACTTTGAGAATCACTGCTCTAAGCATGATTGATAATGTGCAGCTGTCACATTCATTTTAGTCTATAATGAGGACGGTGGACCTATTTCCTTTGCAGGCGACATTGAAAAAAGTTATTCAGAAGATAAAGAGGAGAGGACAGTTTAGACAATCATACATTTATTTAAAGTAATTCTATATCGACAGTTTAATTTGACCCAGGTGGGGTAATTGGTGAGGTAAAGGAGAAGGCTTTCTACATAAATCCAAGACTCCAGACTTTAACGCTATAGGCCTACATTGTGTTTTGACTCGATGATAAAGTGTTAAGAAATTTACAAGGGGACAGAGGAAGTAGGCGGCATTGTTGATGTTACTGCTGCCTTTGTAACGGATGACTGGGGAGGCAGCACTATATGCAGACAAACAGGATATTTAAAGCCAAGGGCACAGTATAGAAAGGAGGACAAAAATCCAATTTTGAGCTGAGGCAGAAGAGTTCAAGGTTCATGGTAATGACACACGTTATGCATCTCAAAAGAAAAAACTCACTAACCTCAAGTTCAGTAAACCCCCCCCACTTCAAACTGAAATGCGCACAGACACAAGGAGATACACACACACATGTACGCATACACGCATGCACGTACGCACGCAGGCGCACACACACACACACACACACACACACACACACACACACACACACACACACACACACACACACACACACACACACACACACACACACACACACACACACACACACACACACACACACACACACACACACACAGATGTCATGCAGATCCAAAACATATTGCAGCCATATCCATACCCCTTTTAAGTCACACAGTTCAACAATATGTGTCTGTGCTGTATGTATGGTTATGTCGGAGTTGGTGTGCATATTTGTGTGTGTGTGTGTGTGTGTGTGTGTGTGTGTGTGTGTGTGTGTGTGTGTGTGTGTGTGTGTGTGTGTGTGTGCGTGCGTGCGTGCGTGTGTGTGTGCCTCAACTGTTAAGGTTGGTTTTGATTTTGGAAGAGCAGAGGGATGGAACATGTGGAGAAAGAGAGACAGGCCTGTCTATCACTCATTCATACTAGTACGTATAATCTTCTGTTGAAGTACACACATTTGAGAAACCACAAAGTCAACATGCACACACACACACCCAACAGAGACAAATGCACACTCTGACTGGCCCCAAAAAAAGCCAAAAAAGAAGGAATCCCTCATTGTCACGGCTGGCACTAGTTGGAGAACTGTGGTTGGGCAGATAACAACGTTGCAACAAAGACACTCTTGGTAATGCCAGGAGAAGCACAGAGAACCTCAAATGTTTGCCTGCATGTGCCCACGCACACACTCTCTCTCTCTCTCACACACACACACACACACACACACACACACACACACACACACACACACACACACACACACACACACACACACACACACACACACACACACACACACACACACACACACACACACACACACACACACACTACGGTCCCTGCATAGCTGCAGCAGCTTGGGGGTTTGTAATGAGGTTCATTGAGCACTTTGGCTCGACCCCATAAGCCGCATCCACCACTTCAGCACCACGGCTCCACACTCTCAGACAAAGCAGCTAGTGACATTAATCTATACTAAAGGGCCGTACACACACGTCGCTGCTAGTTACTCGCTCAGCGAATGAACTCAATAGAATGTCAATGTGTCCCAGCGAGACTCGCAGGAGAGTAGGCGAGTACTGTACAAGCGATGCGATGTGGGCGGATTCCGAGTTGAAAATATTTTATCTTCGAGCGAGGCGAGTAAGCGAGTAACCAATTGGAATGCAGAGTTCAGTACTTCTCGGCTGTCCATTGGCAGTTAAAGCCGCGGGAACCTTCAGCGAACGTTCCATGAAAGAGTGGCGAGTAGGCGAGCAAGCGAAATGCTAGCTTTGTGTGTGTACGCCGCTTAAGGCTCAGAGGCGCCACAGAGAAACACACACAGCAGATACAGTAAACATATCTAAAATATAAGTCAGTATCTGTGGATGTGGCAGCCACACGCACAGCTTAAGCACCATGGCCAACTCCACATTCTCTTCAGCCACCAACAGTAACATTCATACATATCGTGAGCCTCATGATGAAGAAGGGGACAAGACAGTGAGATAGAAATGGACAGGCAGATAGGATAGATAACTGATATACTTTTTATATTCTTGGGACAGAATGAGAATGAGACCTCTGTTTGTTTAGTATTAACCCACTATTCAAGACCCACATATTTTTTGCACAATATCAAAATCCGCTTTGCATCTCTATGACTCAACACAGTTTTTGCACAAATTAGTCATTAATTTGGACACCTGACACAACAAACTCCAGGATGTTACTTGTCTAGTCAGATTTAAAACAATTGAAACTGAAACATGGTGACAAATAGTGATGTAGAGGCACAAGCAGAGCAGAAGGAGTGGATGACAACACCAAGTCAACAACTCTGCACTGTTGGAAATTTCTAGAGATGCACCGGATCCTGATTTTTAGGATCCTGCCGGATACCAGACACACTGCTTAAGATCCTGCCGGATCCGGAACCAGATCCTACGAAAGGGTTTAAACACATAGCCAACTCGCACACGTGGGGCCCTTTTTATTACGTTGGCGCAAACTATTTTTAAGACTCATTAGCTTACTGCCACACTGCCTTCAACGTCCGCTTCCAAAGGGCTTTCACCCCATGCAGCGATTGGGGTTGTGAAACACTGACTGAAAAGCATAGGCTACGTAAAAAGTAGAGATGCCCCAGATCCTCATTTTTAGGTAACTGCCGGATACCGGATCCACTGCTGAAGAACCTGCCGGATCCGGATAGTCTGAAAAACCCTATTATCCTGCCGGATCCGGAACCGGATCTTGGATCCTGTACATCTCTAGAAATTTCCCTTCATTTAATTTAATGAAACCAAACCCAGGAATTTTGCCAGAAAGTAAGTGTCTGCTTCCATGCAGTCCCAAAAACATATTCTACCTTCCAACCACTAAGACTTAGCCAGTCTTCAAAGCCGCATGTGTCTGCACACAAGACCACGCACGCATGCACACACTCCCCTATCACTGCCAGCATCTAAGACGTGAAAAACAACATCCCACCCCACAGAGAGGAAGTGAATCTCCCCCCACTGTCATCTGCACGCAGCTATCACTGCTGGTACTGCCTTGCTGGTGCTACTGCTATTGCTGCTGCTGCTGTGTCTACCGTTAAAGCTGATCTGGCTGTCCTCCTAGAGCAGTGTTTCCCAAAGTGTGGTCCGGGGACCACTAGTGGTCCGCGATAGAGCACAGGTGGTCCACGAGAGGTTTTCTACTTTTCCAAGATAAGCTAGCAGTAGGCTACATTTGTAACATTTTCATGTTTTCAACTCAATAAGACTTAATAAGAATGTGAATAAAAAGGAAGTGATCTGCATCAAAAACTCAGCAGTGTCAAATTAGCACCCATCAACTGCCAATTCAGTTGACAGGTGGTCCCTGATCATTTTTGGGGGGGACAAAGTGGTCCTCGGTCTGAAAAAGTTTGAGAAACACTGTCCTAGAGGGGGAGTTGAGATGAGTACATGGACCTGGGGCCGGGGCCGGGCCACAGTCAGTAAAGCCAATAATGATTTATTTATCCAAAACACTATATAGGCTACCCAGTGTCATCTCTGGGTTAATGTATTTGCTGCCTTACAGGCTGTGTTCCATGGGCAGCCATCAAGGGTGTCATTTCAGCAGGAAGAGTGACTGACTCACCAGGGCCCCATGTATATAGGGGGCCAACAAACAGTCCAATTTATGAAGATATTATGGCTGTGTGTGTGTGTGTGTGTGGGGGGGGGGGGGCATTGGAGCTGATAGTACTGAGCTGGAGATGAGCGTTTCCTCCCATCGTCTTCATTGGACAAGGGCAATGCTATGGACTTGTAGGGTGGTGTATCATAGCTGTCAAGGTGGAATGCACTGGCATGCTTGGGTGAATGGAGGACCAGGAAAAATGCCAGCTGGCTTGGCTTCCTGTTAATTTTGGGATGGTAGTGTGGCGATACTTCTTCACACAGACATGCAAATATTTTTTACACAGATAAAGTAAAAGCACGGACACACGCACGCACACACAGACTCGCTCACACTCTCACTGGCCTTCATTTATCATGCTATCGTAGGAAGCAGCGCAGATATGTACGGAGAACTCATCATACTGTACGTCAGGGCTCACATGAGATTTAGAAAAACATACGCACCACATAAGGGGTCTTACACACCAAGGCGGTAAAGCGTCGCGGAACGGCCACGTTTTTTACCGGCGTCGGTGAAAATACATTGAAACCTATCTGTCCTTACACACCAACCGGCTGCAGTCGGGCGTCAGCGGCGTGGGAGCTGGCTCCGCGCCACGCTGCATTTGGAAAATAGAACTCGAGCGTATTTTTCACGCCGGCGACCGGCGGTGTCTCATTCAAATGAATGGCAAAGTAGCATGCTAGCTTTGGCTGTGGGGAGGGTTTTGAATAGGACTGGCCGCGCACGCCGACGCTGTCAGTGTGCAAGGCAGAGAAAAGCACGCCGGCCAAAACTAAGCAGAAAGACCGCGTCCGTCCTGCGACCGTTCCGTTCCGCCTTGGTATGTTTTGGCCCTTAGAACGAGCTGCTGCTGATGAATCCATCATCTGAAGACCATCATAAATTAGCATAATCACACCTTCTCTACAACAGCGGGAAGGGAAGGAGACCTGTGTACAGCATGGAGAGATGCAAACCGGCCAAACCATGCACTTTTCTGGTTGATTAACAGCTTGAACATTAATGGTCATTCATCCAACTGATGTAGTCTACAGCATATGCAGTCATTCATGGATGGTGTATAGCCAGTCGCTCCAGATCACGCTTGTAAAGTCAGCCATATCATAAAAGCAAAAAAAGTAAAAAAAGACAAAAAATGAAGGCTTTATTTGCAAAACGGTGTATCTCCATTTTATAGAATGTTGGGAAATTGTCATTTTTGTGTTGGGCATTCCATTGAAATGCATTGCAAAATGCCTTTTATATAGCTTAAAAAAGTATGTTCTCAAAATATTTGAATGGTAAGAATTCACACATGGGTGATATGACATCTGAACAGTCATTTCCAATAATAAAATGCAAAAGTAAAAAAATGGAGATACACCGTTTTGCAAATAAACCCTTCAAATATGGATAGTATCTGCATTCGCACAGACATGCCCGTTTTCTCACTATCACGTGGAAGAGATGCAGGAAGAAGGATTCCAGTCATGACCCATTCTACTGGTAAAAAAAATCTTGACGGTCTCGAGAAAACCCTCTCTCTCGCCCGTGTGCCAACCTGCAACCGAGACCTCCAAGATATAACACTGCTGATCCCATTGATCTCTCGACTAAAGGCATGATCAAAGAGGCAGCTGAGTATTGAATAATGATTCACTCATCATGTCATCACGTCACATTCCAGATGTTTCCAGAAGTATACATTTTGAAGTATACATTTTGAAAATATTTTGTAATTAATAGGTCATGTATTTAAAACAATTATTTGTCGCCACAACTGCTGCTCATGTTGGCTATATCGTAGTCACTTCACTTCAAGTCCTGCGTTCACAATGAAATCTTGCAGTGCTCACAATCTTTCTTACGCTCACAATCTTTCCTGTGCTCGCAATGAAATTTAATAAATGCCATGCTTTGCACAGAAATGAACATGCTATCAATTTATGCAAGTTTTCTGTCGTACAATAGTATGGTAAATTCGGTCCACCTAGTCTCTCCTCCTCAGCACAGCTGAGCTGCCCTTTCAGGTGATGTGTCTAATTACAGGAAGGAGGAAAGAACCACCAGAGTAATCCAGCATGGCTGCAAACGTAATGAGACCTTCATTTCTGAAATATTACAAGGCAATGCTGTGATTCTGGAGGGAGTGGAGATAACATGGCTAAAGGAAATTAATTTTGAAATTAAACATGTATTTGATGTCTAAAATGATGAGGTGTGCGTGTGTGAGAGAGAGAGAGAGAGAGAGAGAAAGAGAGAGTGTGAGTGTGTGTGTGTGTGTGTGTGTGTGTGTGTGTGTGTGTGTGTGTGTGTGTGTGTGTGTGTGTGTGTGTGTGTGTGTGTGTGTGTGTGTGTGTGTGTGTGTGGTGTGTGTGAGAGAGAGAGAGAGAGAGAGAGAGAATCTCTATCTTCTGCATGTGTGTGTGAGTGTGTGTGTGTGTGTGTGTGTGTGTGTGTGTGTGTGTGTGTGTGTGTGTGTGTGTGTGTGTGTCTGTGTGTTTGGGTGTTTGCACAGATATTCGGTGTGCCTGCATAGACATTCAGATGTGTTTGTGTGTTTACCAAAGTCACAGCGGGCATTACAGAAACAAATAGCGACAGAGTAATTTCTATTCCCTTTTCATTGAACCTTCACGCGGACTCTTTGCCTCATTCCACGCCCCCTCTCTCTACCCTTCCACAGCCACCCACCTCCTTCGGTCACATCCTCCATTCACAGCACTAAAAAGCCGTTTGGAATGCTTTAAAGGTTTTGCTTGCGGATCAGGAAGGAGCTGACCTTTTCAAACTGTTTGGGATCACTACCACCGGCAACCAGGTACCACGCTGAGTGCGTCCTCTGCAAACAAGAGAGAAAGGTCAACCGGTGCGGGCGGCTCATGGACCTAAGCTATGTGTGTGTGTGTGTGTGTGTGTGTGTGTGTGTGTGTGTGTGTGTGTGTGTGTGTGTGTGTGTGTGTATGTGTGTGTGTGTGTGTGTGTGTGTGTGGTGTGTCTGTGTGTGTGTTGTGTGTGTGTGTGTGTGTGTGTGTGTGTGTGTGTGTGTGTGTGTGTGTGTGTGTGTGTGTCTGTGTCTGTGTGTATGTGTGTATGTGTGTGTGTGTGTGTGTGTGTGTGTGTGTGTCACATTGGGCCAGAAATACGTACAATCCTCCATCTGCAGAAATGCATTAAGGTCCAGTGCCTCTACCATGAATTATGTATGTCCTGCTGGGTACCTCAGATATGTATGGAGAATGTATGCGTCCTGTAGGGTACCTCCATAACATATGGTAGAGGTGGAAGAGTTGCCATTCAGAAAGTGAATCTAGCAAGCAAGAATTCCATTCTTCTTGGGCATTAGGGCTTTGATAAAGTGATTTAAGCAACCCCTCTGAGTGGTTGAGTGGATCAGAGCTAGTCGTCTTTCTTGTCTTGGTTTGATGACCACTATACGTGTTGACAAAAATAAACCAAAATGTAAACAGACCATGGCTGGCTTGGATATAAGGCATACAGGGTATTTGCCCGGCGGTGGACTGTTGATGATTTTGGCCTGCTTCCACACTTAATGTACTGGTATCAGTCCTCATGTTGCTACAGCTGATCCCCCAACCCCCCCCAACACACACACATGTTTATTTTGCATATTGTGGTCAAAATAGCCCATAATATATGACTAATAATAGTTAATAATCCAATCTTAACAGTAACTGGTTCCCCAACCAGGGATTTAACTTGCCAAATTAATAGCATGAATTACTAACGCAAGGCACACAAATAAGAACTCAATCAGATGCATAAGCAGGAGTTTGACTTTGGCATTAGGGAGGGGCGAAAATATAATCGGAACAATAATGAGCTACAAAATGATAATATGATTCATATTAATTCCATACTAGTGTGCTTTGTAATCAAAACATTTTAAATTTCAGTGTGTTTATATTTTGCCTTATATATTTCCTTGATTTGATGGTGATGTTTGATTCAGCCACAATGCTAATTATGCGAAAGGCAATGTCCCCTTATCCTGATTATCATTGACTTTCAAATCTCTTCGAGACTTGGTCTGACCAAG
This sequence comes from Engraulis encrasicolus, assembly GCF_034702125.1. NCBI lineage: Eukaryota > Metazoa > Chordata > Actinopteri > Clupeiformes > Engraulidae > Engraulis > Engraulis encrasicolus. The sequence goes on along the minus strand of NC_085873.1, from coordinate 42,033,942 downwards.
CATAACAATTAACATTTCCCAAACGACATGGTTGACCCGCCTCCCTTGGTTTGCTACTGGTTGTTTGCTTCCTGACAAAATAGGAGTTCACGATTTGTCCGGAGGTCAGAAACGATATTTATATTGCTGCTCCTGGCCTGACTAGAAGCAACACTGAAGGTGTTGCGTCACTAGGAGGGCACAACCTGGCTAAATGCCCCTCCCCCCCCAAAAAAAAACCTATGTCCATGATCAGATGTGCTGCAGAGTTAAGATCACAGCAAGAGAATCTAAAAATAGTCAACAAGACAACAGTAGTATGATGACAAGATCTGGGGTCCGTTTCCCGATTCTTGTCGTTGCTAAATGTCCTAAGACCATCTTAAGAACGTCTTATCGTTCCGTTGGATTTAGTGGTTGTTAATAAATTTATACATGTATTATTGAAAATATACAATGTGATAAAAGTGTAACCTTTCGTTAGGAGTTTATTGGTTATACTTTGGTATCCTCTCTCTCCCTTGCTCATTGATTTATGTGACGTCTCAGAGACATCTCTCCCCTCCCAGTCTGTCCCAGACCACTTTGCTGAACTTTGTTTAGGCTATGGAAGCTATCAATCACATACCAGACGCCACTAAGAGCCCATCACGGAACTGGGGGGAGACGAGACCATATATGTCACTATTCTATAGTTTTACATATTCATGATAGGAAAGATGACGTCATGGACTGTGGGGTTGGGGGATGTTTAAATAGGATTGTTTTCTGTACTTACTTCAGGACTTATTGAGTGGAAGACTTCATGTCTCCACGCAATAACTACTCCGGCCGTTAAACAATAAAATCTGCTCGCAGATTTTAAATGCTACCTCTGTTTCCTGTGTGTTTCTTTCAGGTAAATTTGATAAGGTAATACAGTGAAATTGTTAAAGTGATAATGTGAAATTATTCACATGTTTTGGTCCTTCGATTGCCGAACTTCAAAAATTGTCCTCCCTGATATATGAAGACGTAACGACGCACTGGACTCCAAGTTTTCACCCGGGACCCTGAAATAGGTGACTTTGCCTCACTACGCCTTCATATTCAGCGACGACTGACTGAGTAAAAGAACCAACTGGGACCCACGGGATAGAGGTAGTATGGATTTGGATTTTTTATTTCTAAATTTTTGCCAGGATAGCTCGTTCCTGGGGTGACAGGTCATTGTTGATGCTGATGAGTGTGCGCACCACGTGAGAGTCGTGGATCTCGGAAGTTGAGCTCTGATCTCTCCCCCAGGACCGGGGCTTGACGGCATTCCGCAGACGTGCGTAAGTAGTTTGAACTACTTAAGTCCTGGCTAGTAGCTGGTTGGGCATCAAGACCTAGGCTTGACGCTGTAAGCCCTGTAGGCTGTAACATACGTGAGTCCTTTTCAGGCTGTAATATACGTGAGTCCTTTTCAGGCAAGCATACCGGTATATAGAGCGTTGTCTCCGGGAATTTTGCCATGTAGCATGGGAAATGTCCTGTTTATAGAGCGTTGTCTCCGGGAATTTTGCCATGTAGCATGGGAAATTACCTGTATTTGGAACCTGTAGGTAGCCTGTCCGAATTCTGTCCTTGTTTTGTTACAAGACAATGGGTTCTCATCATACGAACGGTTTAATTTATTGCATATCAGAGAATGAGCAGTACTTCCCCGCAGTTGGCTGTTAGCTGAATGTGTAAAGTAATAGTTGGATACTGAACAAATTCTGTTTATGGCAATTTTAAACCTCTGCAATTAGAATTTAACTTTTCAAAATTTTGTCATAATTCAGACAGAGGATGCTTCCCCGAAATGCAGGGCTATTTTACTTCTCAGTGTTTAATTTAGAACTGCAGGTCGTACGGTAATAGTTGGACATCTTTCTGTTTTGTTTTTTTCAAAATTGATGAAAGTTTTTTTTTCTAAATTATTTTTAGAACTGATTTGTTCAATGTCTAGTGTGCACACCCAACTCGCAGTGGAAGTTAGCTGGCAATGGCGATAACTTGCGAAATATCCCTTCCACTTCGAGCAGTGAGTGTGACATAACTTAACACTTTTTCTAAATTGATAGGTTAGGCTACCTGTCTGTATGTCTGTGTTTGTCTCCATGGGCCCATGTTCATGTTTGTGTCCATGTCCATGTCCATGTTTGTTTATGTTTGAATGCCGGCTGTGTGAATGCTGTGTGTGTGGGTGTGTGTCACTCTCCGGGTTGTGTATGTGAGTGATTTGCCTCACTGAGTGCACGTAAAGTATGAGTGATTGTGACGTCTAGTGAAGGACGGTCTGGTCCGTGTTGTTGTGATCCTCCAGAATGTCCGAGAGACATTTGACTTTCCTGAGTATAAACAGCAAAACAATGGGTATGTGTTTTTATTTACTGCAAAGTTATTTTGGGGACCATTTTTGTTCTGTCGCATATGATGGTATGTGGCGACATGGTGGTTTGTCATTCTGTTCTTTTCATTTTGTTTTTATACATTTTTTCCACAATGTATTTGTTTTTGTTTGTGAACTTTCATTGTGAACCTGCAACTTTCTAGAAGCCAAGACCATTTAATTTTGAGTAGTCTTTGAAACTTTCACATGTTTCATAAGCCCTAATGAATCTGTTTGTTTTTTTGTGTGGTTATTTTGGAGTTTTTATACTGGTTTGAACGTAGGTCTATGCTTTTCTGAGGGATTATTCTGTTTTCTTTCCCCTTTTCTTTTAATCCGTTCAGACATAGTGTCATGAATTTCCTGTTGCCTGAATGACACTACTGACTTTGTGATGCATTGATCACGACACTGTGTTATGTCATTATCCTGCAGTACTGTGGTACTTAACTTTTCCATGACTGTTACTGGATGTCTCTGGAGGCCCGGTGTGCATGAAGGCGCTTCTTCACACTGGGTTCTACCTCGACTGTGCCGTAAGTTGGGTTTGCCTAACTGGACTCACTTGTCTGGTCATTAAAGCAGTTGGTTTGTTTTTGCTATCTCCCAACTGTGATTTATTTTTTTATTTTATTTGTCAGTTTTGTTTGACTCTGTCTGGGTTTTATTTTGCTTTAAGGATGGTTTATGGTTGGTTATGTCTAAATGTACAAGTTGGGTGAGATTTTACCTTACATTTTATATAGGCCTAAGCCTACTTGTTTCAAAATATTATGAGACGCAGTTATGATTTCATTTTATTGCTTTTAAGAGTGGTTATGTGCCACAGGTTTATGTGAGGACAAATCTCATCCTATCTTATTAGTTGTAACGATGTGGACAGCAAGGTGGTTTGTGTTGCCAGTTTGATGTATTGTGTGTTGTGTTTTGATGGCGTGTTCCCGTACTTTGATTTTTCTCTCTCTGTTTTAAGTGCGCTGTCCTCACTGACGGGAGTTGAGCTAAGCCCCTACATCTACCATGACCTCATGAACACCGACAGTGAGAACTGCATGCCAATATGTTTGGTTCTGTTGCGAAGTGTTTAATGCAGACCTAACTACTAGCCAACTATGTCTGTGGCTGTAGTAATTTTATAATAATAATAATAATAATAACTTGGTTTTATATAGCGCCTTTCAAGGAACCCAAGGTCGCTTTATATTTTTACATTTTATGTTGCATGCTTGTTGTTTTCCATGTGCCGATTCTGTCCATTTGTGTGTAACGGGTTGAACCGTGCAGTTCACCAGACAATGTGTCCCCCAGTCTTGCTGTAGTACGCTGTACGCTTGGCCACTGAGTGCCTAATTAGTTAGTGGCGACTAGGCCAAGGTTTTTTTAACAAACCCCCGAAATAGAAGGCTTTTAGAGCTCTCCCGGTGTTTGAGTGTCTATGGGGGGTTTAACCTCTGCCTTTGTGGTCTGTGCTGAGGTCCGGTTACGCGCGGACAAGCACCCTGGCCACGTCCCTTTTGTCTGTGTTTAGGTTGGACAGACCCTGTTATCCGAACTGTTCTACCTCCTCTCGCCCTGTCATGTTGTGAGGAGAGTGTCGCCGAGGGTCTGATCATTTAAATTCACCATGGGCAGTTGGCCCATCGCTGTTTTGCCCAAACATATATATATATATTTTTTTACATTCTTTTCTGTTTGTTTGTTTTCTTTGGTTTGTGTCGTGCTGGCCGCCTCCTCCCTTCCCGTCTATTTAGATGGCTGTCCGGAGTGTTTACGCACTCCTGCAATATTTAGGGCAGACACTCTGGATTTCCCCTTTCCTTTTTATTTCAGCGGCACGGCCAGTTTAGAGTATTTTGTGATTTGTTTTATGTTTTGTGTCAGTACATCAAATACTTTTTTTTATGTCAACAAAAGGGAACGTCTCTGTGCATATCTATCCGAACCTGTTGTGCCTTGGTGTACTGGTTATTACCTCTGGGGAGGTTCTCCCAGTGGTGTAGTTATGCAATTGCAGTCCACAGTTGATAATTCATTTCTTGACTAATTGACGTCAGGTCCACTCTGCTATGCATGGAGTATTTTCAGGGCTTTACTGGATGTAGTAAAGTTGTTTTTCATCATTTTGTTGTACTTTTGATAAATGTTGTCCTCATGTAATAGTGCTGTCTATTTTATTTCAAGTATTGGTTATGCGACAATGTTTGGGTTTTGTTTTGTCGGCACTGGTGACATGGGTTTTTGTTTGTTTTTATTTTATAGCTCTCTTCTCTGTTCCAGCTGCACCCATCTCCTGGTTACTGTCTGTGTGTGGTTAAGATGCCCACTGAGCGCTTCTTTCTGTGCGGCACATTGCTGACTGTGTTTGCCTTTTCCTGTATTGATGTATGCACCTCTGTGATGGAGGGTGCAGGGTGTTTGGAAGTGTTTGTGTTTTACTTTTTTAATTTTTTATTTGGTTTACAACTTTCTGGGTTATGCTGTATTTTGTTTTTATTTTCTCTCCAACTTGGTTTGATTTGTGTTAACAATTATCCTCCTCGTTTACTGTGCTCAAAGCCTGTTTAGGTATGACTTCAGTGTTATTGAGTCATGTGGATGACACATGCCTCAAACAGGAGAGACATTTTAGGATATTTACAGATGTTTTATGCATCATGTTTTATTTTGTTTGGTAATTCTTTAAAGCACATGGAATAATGACTGTTTTTGAAATGTGCTACTCCTCAAATTAATGAATAGTGCATAAAACAAATGCATGTTAAATGAGATCTTGTTCTGAAACTTCACCCCTAACCAAACCTAACACATTTACTTACAATGTTGATTTCACTAACCATATTTAGAAACACATTGAGAATGATAAATGTTTAGAGTAGAATGCTTTTCGCTGTTCTTCATTTTCAGCAGGAAAAGTTCCAAGTTGCACGCAGGGCCGCTGACAGATTTGGCTGGGCCCCGGACAAAGTCATCTGAAAGGCCCCCTCACCCAATACATGCAATGTTTAGTGAGGACCCAATTCTGCCCCCCCTTCTCCCAGGGCCCGGGGCAACTGTTCCCTTTGTCCCCCTTGTCAGCTTCCTTGGTTGCACGTTAAGACTTGGAGTGGAGAGAGCTGACCGGTTGCATCAAAAGGGACTGCATGTTTACATACCGTCCGTCTCAGTACTGGTGAGCAAGGAGCCAATGGAGAATGCAAGTGTGAGACTGTGTTTTTCCTTACAAGTTGGACATTTTCTATGAACATGGACTTTGAGAGTGGATACAAATCCGAAGATGATTGATAGACACTGATGATGAAGTGAATATTACGTGTACCTGTCATACATGGCTTATGTGTGTTTAAGACTTCATTGAGAGAACAAGAAATAATGATTTTGTTTTAACATTGTGTATATTCGAAACATAGGTATGATTTTGTTCCTAATTTTATGTGATTAGAATGACACCATAGATGTTTTGACTACGCTATACCAATTTAAAATTTTTAAGGAATGCCTTAGTTGCTCCCTATGCTCATGTGAAAGCTGCTGGTCCAGAACTTAAATATTTATGTTGACCTAGGTGATTGGCAGGAAATCGACACTTCTCTCTCTCAGCAGTAACCCTGGTTATTAAAGGAGTCTACTGGTCAGACAAGTTGAAACCTTTGCCCACAACGAGGTTGGGGAGGTATTTGTGCTTCTGTCTGGATGACAGATCTTTATAGTGTCTGATTCAAAGTGACGCTCTGCGTTGTCTATGCAGATGCACGTGTGCCATCAGAATGATTCCAATGGATGAAAAAAAGAAAACTGCTGACTTTGAGAAGGACGTTTCCTGGACAAGCATGGGTACAGCCTTGTTTAAGAACTGAGACAATTTGGAACTGTTAATAACAAATATGGAGCAGACTAACGCAGTGTAATGGTTCTGAATAACTGAACAACTCTAACCTTTATATTTGAAAATTTTCATTCTACACACCATGCGTAAAAGCCATGGTGATTGTTTAGTGATAATGATTATATTTTCAAGAGGAGGGAATTATGTTAATAAATTTATACATGTATTATTGAAAATATACAATGTGATAAAAGTGTAACCTTTCGTTAGGAGTTTATTGGTTATACTTTGGTATCCTCTCTCTCCCTTGCTCATTGATTTATGTGACGTCTCAGAGACATCTCTCCCCTCCCAGTCTGTCCCAGACCACTTTGCTGAACTTTGTTTAGGCTATGGAAGCTATCAATCACATACCAGACGCCACTAAGAGCCCATCACGGAACTGGGGGGAGACGAGACCATATATGTCACTATTCTATAGTTTTACATATTCATGATAGGAAAGATGACGTCATGGACTGTGGGGTTGGGGGATGTTTAAATAGGATTGTTTTCTGTACTTACTTCAGGACTTATTGAGTGGAAGACTTCATGTCTCCACGCAATAACTACTCCGGCCGTTAAACAATAAAATCTGCTCGCAGATTTTAAATGCTACCTCTGTTTCCTGTGTGTTCTTTCAGGTAAATTTGATAAGGTAATACAGTGAAATTGTTAAAGTGATAATGTGAAATTATTCACAGTGGTGAGCGTTGCTGTCGAGAGACAGTTGAGTCGCTCTTACGAAGGACTTTGCTAACGACGATAGCAAAGACGCTTTCGAGATACGGACCCCTGTATTGGAAGAGAAAAAACACACCAGAAAACTTCAAAGGACACAATAAAAAAATAAAATCCTTCCATCGCCTTGCTATAGTAGGTCTCACTTCCACAATGTTTCTTGCTCACTCTCCGTCTCTGCTGTTTTTTTCTCTCTCTATCTTGCTTTTCTTCCAGTGATCTCTGAGGGGTGCTCAGAACCAGATTATCCAGATACGAGCGCTACATTATTTAACCCTATCCAGACCGGGGGGGGGCTAAAAGTGCCCGCACCAACTTTGATGTCGTATAACTCCTGAATGACTTAAGCTATGACTACGAAACTTGGTGACTTTTCCTAAAATGAAGTTGGCTACAATGTGATACCAAAAGATTAGGTTTATCGTTTTTGTTGTTGCCATGGCAACGGTTTTCTGACAGGTACGTCTGACCAAAAATCACTGATCTAAGTCTCATCAGTGTACCCTCCTTATTGCATACTACTTATGGTATAGTTATTCCATTACATTAGCATAACATTACCTAATATAATATTAGCTTAATTAATTATCATTAATTTATGCTGATTTATGCTAATTTATGCTAATTTGATGACATCATCACATTTAAAATCAAATAGCTGCTTTTATCTTTACCAATGCACATTTCACCTCAATTTTATTTCTTCTTTTTATTTCTCATTGCTTGTGTGTCTTATGTAGATCATGCCCTGCAAATTTGGTAATAATGTATCCTGTTGTTGAGGACTGACTGCTTGCGGCAATGTTATATGAAACCGAAGCCGCTTTGCCATATCTACGACGTGATTTTGTCAAGTAATTTTTCACATTTTTTTACATTTTCATGAGCATCAGAAACCCTTGTGAACATTTGAAGTGGTCTGATGCACATAATAACTAAAATTGATGTGCATTACCCAAGTTAGATGGAAAATACAATTCGGTGACAATTGGGGCAATAAAAACAGGAAATGATGTCATAATGACGTCATAATACCCAATAATGACACCAAAGTTATGTCAATCAGAGATTAATGGCTGAAGATCATCCCCTCCAAGTTTGGTGGTCATACGCCATTCGGTTCCTAAGTTATGAGGGGGGGGTCAAAAGAGCCCCCCCCCCGGTCCCAGGAATGCCAAAAAAGCCCGGTCTGGATAGGGTTAAGACGGCAGCAAGATTTCAGAACAAAGCTGCCACTGCAGAAGCAAAGTGTGTCGCTTGAGATGTTTGTGTGCGCATGTGTATGTAAATGTGCATGTCTGCAACAGGTGAGGCTTGACATCGTCGGCAATCAGGCCTTGATGAAGGATAGGTTAGGTCAGTGGTTCTCAAACTTTTCCCATCATTCCCCCCTTCAGAGGGTCTGAATCCCGCCACCCCCCCAAGCAACAGCAGTGCTAATCCAAAATCAGATGCCCCCCCCTGAGATGCCTTCCCCCAACCCCCCCCCACCCCCCCCCCCCCCCCCCCCCCCCCCCCCCCCCCAGGGGGGCTTATGCCCCACTTTGAGGAAGACTGGGTTAGGTGATGCGGGGGATAAGTAAGTGTGTAGTAGTTACATCATTCCACAAGCCCAAGTAAAAGACGAGACAGAGTTCTAAGGCAAAAAAGGAGTGGGATGTTATTGCTATGAAGCTTGTGTTACCTTTGCTTAGATTTTGGTTATTTTTTCCTATGTTTGGTCTAAAATGGCTCTCCTGTTTTCATTGACATATCAATTGCACTGCACTATTTCATCTGAACAAGTGAGTATATCTAGCCCACATTTGCCCCACCCCTGCTGGCAAACAGTAATGCTCAGGATCCAAGCTTTAGCCTGGATCACAGTGGGAGTCTTCAAGGACACAGAGGAGGAAAAGAATGAATATGTGGAGAAGGAGAAGAAGTGGGGTTGGGTGGAAGGACGGGAAGGGAAAGGAAGCAAAGTTTTCCTTGCTGGTTCACAGAGTCCAGACTAATTAGCGACCGGCAGCATATGCATTCCCACGATTCCCTCAACCGCCGACAGATCCGTCTGAACTAAGGCCCTCGATACACTTGCTGTGAACCTTAAATCATGCATTGCACACCAACCCATGCGACCAACTGCACATACTTGCTTCAGAAGCACAAGACCAATACGCACAATATTGGCGGTATCATCCAGGGGGCAGAGAGCAATCCCTAAACTCGAAACAGACTAAGGAAAACAAAACAAAAATAAAGATCGACTCCCTGGACGAGGAGGAGACTATACTGCTACTGCTCCTACATTTGCACGCTCATTTATCAAAGTGCATCGGAGAAGTATGATAGTAGAAATTTTTAATTTCGAGCAAGCTAAAGGAGATGCTCTTGAAAAGTTACAGCCATCGTCGTTTTCACTGGAAACACCCGTGTGAAAAGTGTGCAGTCTTTCTAATCATCGCCCCCAGCAAATTTGACGATATTGCACCGAACGCATAGCCCGAGAACTCCCATACTGCCTTTAGTTCTACACAATCGTTTCGATCTGAAAGACAGTATGGGGACTATGACTCATACCGGACAAGATCATGATCCTTGTCTCTGTCCAATCAGAGATTGAGACAGGTGTGTCATAATGGCCAAGCATTCCGACCTTTACAGTGTCTCTGCCCAATCATAGAGCAGGGTCATAATAGCCAAGTATTCTTCCCCCTACGGAATTTACAGTAGACAGGTCCCCAGACCTAATCTCACTTCTGATTAGGTCTGGTAGTCTGGTGGTGTGCTCATGCATGAAACGTGCCCACGTATCCAGAGCAAACTTTTCAAGGGCCTTTACTCAACTGAGGATTGAACCTTTGTGATCATATCACTTCACTTCATTCCATGTTCAGGTAGACCAGGATTATGTATGAGAATACTGTATTGCCACACATACTGCTGTAAAGTAGAGATGGGATTTATGGCTCTTTGACGGGATCCGGATCTTAGTGGCTCGTTCCTTTCAAAGAGCCGTTCAAAAAACTGGCTCTTTTGGCTCTTTTTTAAATTATTTATTCAGTGTTTACAATGTAATATTTTGACTACACCTCAGGTAATTTTGTCCAAACAACAACTGATTATTCTCCTGCTTCTAAAGACCGTTTTTGCCACTCTTTAAGGCAAACAATTGTGTTTTTCCCTAAATTTAATGACTCTGGTCAAGGTCACATGCTTAAAATTAATTAAAAATGAACGAAATAACGGTCGACTGGCTTCCCCAGCTCTGATCCGGTTCCCATCGTTCACTTCAGGGAGCCGTTCAAAAGAACCGGCTCGTTCATGAACGACACACCTCTACTGTAAAGTGCTTCACAATCCCTTCTAAAAAACTGGGCTGCCTATTGCCAAATTTGATCTTAACATGAAAGTTTACGAAGTAATAAACTAATATTTGCTACTATGGCCCAAGTACAGTCATTTTTGCAGCTAAAAATTGCTATTTTTGGAAATTCATAATGGCGGACCATGGAGAAGATCCCCCTTTTACTGTATGAAAAGTGCAATTTTTCCAGTCATAATGGATACTTGAATACTGAATTTGATGGTGGTGCTAAGTATTCATGAAAAAGGTAACATTAGTGATTGGGTAGCATGAATTCTGGAAATAAACTAAAAAAACTCACACAGTGTCCCTTTAAACACTATTAAAAAGCCAAGGTATAGGCCCACAATCTTTGGCATGTTGTGCAGACGTCCTCATGGTATGACACCATGGCAAGTCATTTTTACCACCCTCTATATAGTGGGCTATGCTCATCCATTCCCTCGCTGGCAGCTGCACCCTTGAATGTGCTCATATATTTTGGGGGGGAAAAAGCGAGAGGGCATTTCTTATCATTTTTTAATTCCGGAGAATGAGTGTCCGGGCTGGGCTCGTTACGACTACTTTTTAACACCGCTATTAATAATTTAGGGCCCCTTTGGGATTCCATGGAGTAGTGGGATGGTCCATACGTATTTAACAGACTTAATCAAACCCCATATCCACATTGCAATTTCCCCATCATTGGGATTCATGGGGTGAAAAAAAAACTTTGGAAGTGTGTGTGTGTGTGTGTGTGTGTGTGTGTGTGTGTGTGTGTGTGTGTGTGTGTGTGTGTGTGTGTGTGTGTGTGTGTGTGTGTGTGTGTGTGTGTGTGTGTGTCTGTGTCCATGAGTGAGTGAGAGGGAGGGAGTGAGAGGGAGTGAGAGGGAGGGAGAGAGAGAGAGAGAGAGAGAGAGAGAGAGAGAGAGAGAGAGAGAGAGAGAGAGAGAGAGAGAGAGAGAGAGAGAGAGAGAGATAGGAGAAATAGAAACTGCATGTACAGTATGCGTGTGTGTGTGTATGGGTGCATGTGTGTTGGCCCACATATTGCACTTTTTCCCAACTGGTCATATAGTGCATTAATTTCAAGAACAAAAAAGAAGTCAAAAGTTTACTGCTGAAACTTTCAAGGCCAGATGATTGGCAGGCAGAACATCAGTAACATCTCAAAGCCTTGTGACTTAATCAATAATCAAGTCTTTAATTTAAACCACCTAGAAATGCCTGCCAAAAATACCTGTTTTTGTCTATGGGATATTATGTACTCAGACTCATTGCTTTTCAGAAAGATCAAGAGTAAGAGCGAAATCGAGCATGTGTGAGCATGTCTTTATATGAGCCTTTTTTCAGTTGTTTAATAAGCAATGATATGCTAATCAAGTGTTTGTTTTCTTGGCCCCTTGCTGTTGTCTCAGAGGCTGCTGGGGGCAAAACTTATTAATACAGCAGGAAGCACTGTACACAAGCTACTCACACACGGACAAACACGGACACACACACGCGCGCACACACACACATGCACACACACAGAGTTGGTGTGCATGTCTGTGTAGTGATGATGCGGTTCGGCAACAGCCACCACAGCCAATGGGAATGTTGGAATGCTTGTTGCATTCTGCTTTTAACCGATACTCTGGTCGCTTCAATCGCTCGTATCTAAGTCTGTCACAATATTCAATAAGTCAATATATCGTACAATAAGTTTTTACAAGCATGATGAACTTTTTTGCCCCAATAAGTTATTGCATGCTTCTTTGTTTTCCTCGTCACTCTCTTTTAGACTAAATATCGATAGGCACATTTCACTCAGCGCAATGATGCTTTAACGTTGGTGTACGTTTAATTTTCAGTTTGTCTACCTTGTCTATCTCTCTATCTACCCCTCTATCTAGCACCCCCTGCTGCGACACTTTCAAAATTAGAAAGAGTGTATTCACCTCTCTATCCCATTGTCAGTATATATTTTTAAAGTGACAGAGAATATTATCGTTTATCGCAATAATTTCCTGGAAAATTGATCGTCCAGCAAAATTTGTTATCGTGACAGGTCTACTCGTATCGCTCCAGCTGCACAGAAGCGATTCTCTGTCGCTTGAACGTCGTTGCGGCCGGTCTATTTGCCTAGCCTGGCTCTCACGCCAGACCCTCATGCAAAATTGAGCGGTAAGGCATGAAGGGTCTGGAAATCTTAGACGAGCCCGATCGGAATCAGAAATTTCACAGCCTGTCCAATCAGAATCACGGGGCGCGATCGCTTGGCGAGGTATATACAAGTCAGTGGTTGAAGTCAGGGGGGCAGGATTTGGCTGGTTAGCTTCGCCTACATCCACTTCGCTCATGATGATTGGTGGGTACGCGAGTTTAGTGTTGGGCGCACAGACCTTTACAGGTCTGTGGTTGGGCACCTCCATGCATCCAATGCCGGTCTTCCATATAGCTTTCTGGTCAACCGAAAGTCAGTCAGTAAACTGTCGGTGGAAATAACTCCATTTTGGAAGCTGAAAAAACGTTCAATTTTGGCTGAATTCACTAGCTTAGCATTTCCCATTGAAATGTCTGGAGGCGGGACTTATTCACTCTGTACAGTTCTTATACTACATCCATGGTTGAAGTAGTATGTGATTTTAAAAAAAAAGCCACATGAATTCTCCAATCAGGTTCGAGCTGTTTTGAACACACCCATGCCTTTCCAGAGTTAAGCGACTGACAATGTTCCAGATGGTTGGTAATAACCATTGCATGAGAACGAGGTTACTGTTTGCCCGGTTAGGGCCACCCAGTTGCACAATCACCATCAGTTTTACAGCTCTTTCTTTCTGGCCATTCAGGTGAACTCCAAATAAAAGCCTTTGTAAAAGTTATCACCTCTCTGAGACACAGCCCAGTTCTTCACTCTGCAATGCTCAATACAGTTCATCTCACAATCCTGGCATTGGGACAAACAGCAGAGTTGTTATAGAACACTTAAAGAAGAGCCTTATATTGAAGGATATAAGCCCAAAGGTCCTTTTAACCTTTAAGAGTGTTTTGTCACACCGTTGTGACGGAAATGTTCGGGCAGTGAAATTTCTATAGAATTCTGGGCGTCATAGCTATTGTAGGAGCCAAAATGTATGGTCTCTTTTGGATATTATGTTTTTGTTTTCCACTGGGTGGCGCATGTTCATTACTTATCAGGTCAGGTATAAAGGTAGGAACTGATGTGCTGTTGGTCAGGTGTCCTACCCGGAAGGGCAAAGGGTTTTGACCGCTAAGGCAACGCTAGCGGCCTGTGACTTCTGTACCTGTGCTGATGTATTGGACTTTCGTTTGGAATAAATGGATCACCTTGATTCAACGTGAAGACCGTTTACAGGCGTTTGCTTTAATTCACAGTAAGTCAACAGTGTAGCTTAGCCACTGACTTTAGGCAACATCTAGCGCGTCAGCCATAGCCACCACCCGCGTTTGGGCACCTCAGTAGTTCCGTATTAGAACAGAACTCCTTTAACATTAGTCAAAACCCTGCGATAGTTTGTAATTAGTTCGCACGTCGGAGTCTTCTGCGCTATTGGATTTAGGAGCATGAAGAGCCTTCCTTGTGGATTATTCGTTTGGATTCGTGGGCAATGACAAGGAGTTTCGTTTCGATGTGGAGTGGATACCATACAGGAGAGCAGCTGTCAACATCAGCTGATGACTACTGGCGCCCAACGAAAGAGGTATTGTAGCGCTACAAGCTTTAATGGCCATTTAAATCTTTTATTTTGTGTGCACACAGTACCCGGGTACCAAACAAAAGCAGTGCATAAAATGCCGGTAGACATTTGACTTTGGGATTCGTGCGTCGTTCGGACTGATTGACTTTGCGTTGCGTTCCTGATTCTGATTTTTGTTTATGCCGACTTTTTTCCGGCTACATCGAACTGTCGTCTTTTTCCTTTGAACTCTCGCTACAATGGACGTGCGTGATAAACAACAAACAGCTGCTAGTAAACCTAGTAGTGTTGTTTGTGGTGATCAGCAAAGTAAGCGTGCAAACGCTCTTGCTGATAAACTTGTGACTTTGCAGGCAGACAGAAAATTGAAACTGGACAATGCAAGTGTAATTAGGAAATCTGTGGACGGTTTAAAGCACGACATTCCTCAATTACAAAAGGCTTTAAAATGTTTGGTTGATAATTGTAACGATGCAAAACGGATTCATGAGTCATTGTTGAGTTTGTTACCTGGTGAAGAGCAAGAAAAGCATGATATTTGGTTTAAAGCAAAAATGATCTCAAACAATGATGCTATTTCTGAAATTAAGGGTTTTCTTGCTAAGGGCTCTGAAAATATTCACACTGGTTTACCTGCTGTTTTAAATGCTGGTTTGCCTACTGAAAATAATGCTGCTGCTGATACTGATGGGGGGCCTGTGAATGTGAATGTTGAGGTTAAGGCTGTGCATGGTGCTGATGCAGGTGTACCTGTGAATGGAAATGGTGAGGTTACAGCTGTAAATGAAAATGTTGAACGTGGCACTGGTATTAACCCAAATGACAGCATTTCAAATGTGGCTAGCAGGAAGTCACATAGAAGTGGTAATAGTGGCAGGTCAAGCACGCACTCTGCCAGGAAACTGGCCCAGGCAGACAGAGCGGCGCTGGTTGCTCGACAAGCTGTTTTAAAGGAGAAACATGCCATTGAGGAGCAGGAGCTACAGCTGAGGAGGAGAAGGGAGCAGCTTGATCTGGATGCTGACTTGGCGGCATCAGAAGCTAAGCTAGCAGTGCTGCATGCCTCTGACGGAAGGAGTCACTCAGCAGCGCCCTCTGATGGCATGAATTCTTACTTGCAGAAGGAGAAAGTGAAAGTGGCTAACCTTAATCCCAATGCAATGGAATTTAAACTTGCTCTACCACAGCAAGCAACACAGCTGTCCGCTAAAGGCCCACTACCACCTAGCAACATACTGTCAACAGAAGCATGCATGAAACAGACGGAGCAGTGGTGCAATGACGTTCTGAAACAATACACTATGCCTCAGCTACAGCATGGAGCATCACATGGAGCATCACATGGAGCATCACATGGAGCATCACATGGAGCACAATCACAGTATGTAAGGACTGCACAACCACAGCATGTGAGGCCTGTGCAACCGTCTCCCATCACTAATGCCTCGCACAACACAGCAAACTCACCGGACCTACTGGAAATCATGCAAAGGCAAAATGACATCACAGCCGCTCTGGTCCATGAACAGCGCATCTCGTCTCTACCATCAAGAGAGATACCAGTGTTCGATGGTGACCCTCTCCAGTTTCGGCCGTTCATGAAGGCCTTCGAACAGGGTGTGGAGAGTAAGGCTGGCAAAGGAGACTGCCTTTATTACTTAGAGCAGTTCACCACAGGTCAGCCCCAGGAATTGGTGCGCAGCTGCCAGCATATGGTGCCCGAGCGTGGCTATGTAGTGGCAAAGGGCCTCCTCACTGAGCACTTCGGCAACCCATACAAGTTGGCAACCGCCTACATGAACAAGGCTTTGGCCTGGCAAGCCGTTAAAGCAGAAGATATGAAGGCACTGCAGGCCTACTCTTTGTTTTTACGTGGCTGTTGTAACGTCATGCATGAGCTGAGCTATGTACAGGAACTGGACATGCCTGTAAACATGAGGACCATTCTCTCAAAGCTGCCATTTAAAATGAGAGAACAGTGGCGCACTACAGCTCATGACATTATGGAGAAAACGCATGACCGAGCTCACATCTTTGACCTGGTGCAGTTCATTGAACGACGTGTCAAAATTCTGTCTGACCCCTTGTTCGGCGATATACAGGATCCACCCTCCGCCTCACCTATGACTAGGCCGCTGTCAAAGTTCAAGCCCCAGCCTAGGAGTAGCGTAAGGGGAAACATTGTTGCTGCGACGGATGTGTCTGATGAAGGCCAGGACCAGACTCAAGATGAGGATGAGGAGGAAGTGAAATGCCTGTGCTGTGATCGTCGCCATCTGGTGGAGGAATGCAGGCAGTTCAGAGGCAAGAAGCACAAGGACAAAATTCTTCTCCTGAGGCAGAAGGGAGCTTGCTTTGCCTGTTTGCGCACTGGACACATGAGCAAAGACTGTGAGCAGCGCTTGATATGTCAAACTTGTGGAAAGTCTCATCCAACTGTGCTTCATATTAAACAGCAGCAGACCCCAGAACAGTCCAAAGATTCTGCGGACACCCAGCAGTCCTCCAGCGATATATGTGCGCATGCAGGGGCCGGTAGAGACCAGTGTGTACTGTCCATTCTACCTGTGAAGCTGAAGTCTGCCAAGGGAAGCCGCATCATAACAACTTATGCCTTCCTAGACCCTGGTAGCTCAGCTACATTTTGCTCTGAACACCTCATGCAAAAACTCAATCTTACAGGCAAGAAAACCAGCCTCCTGTTGAGGACAATGGGACAAGAAAAGGCTGTTGCTGCGTACACCCTGTCTGGTCTAGAGGTCTCGGGTGTGAACGGTGACAACTTTTATCCCCTGCCCGAGGTATTCACACAGAAGAAAATGCCTGTCACTGTGGAAAACATGATCACATCTAAGGATCTGGCTAGGTGGCCCCACTTGTCAAAGGTGCACATCCCAAATGTGAAGGCGGATGTTGGCCTGTTGATTGGCACCAATGCACCCAGACTATTAGAGCCCTGGGAGGTCATCAATAGCCAGGACAACAGTCCGTTTGCGACTCGTTCAGTCTTAGGTTGGTCCGTGAACGGGCCTCTAAGTGGAAGCAGTGGCGCGCCAACACCCTCCGCCACAGTGAACCGCATCTCACTTCAAAAAACTTGAACAGATGCTTGTGAGTCAATACAACCACGACTTCACGGAAAGGGCTTCGGAGGAAAAGGAAATGTCTAGAGATGACCTGAAGTTTATGGAGACAATGGACCAGTCAGCAAAGCTGCAGGATGGAAAGTACTGCCTGAAGTTACCGCTCAAGAGGAAAGAGGTGTCTTTGCCCAACAACATTGTTGCAGTGAAGCAGAGGATGCAGGGCTTGAGGAGAAGGTTCCTCAATAACCCAAGCTTGCACCATCAGTATGCTGACTTTGTGAATGGCCTTATCAGCAACGCCTATGCAGAACCTGTGCTGCTGCCAAAGCGTCAAGGTGAACCTGGTAGAGTTTGGTACATTCCCCATCACTCAGTCCATCACCCAAAGAAAGGTACCCTTCGGGTGGTGTTCGACTGTGGTGCCACCTACCAAAGTGCATGCTTGAACAAAGAGCTGCTTCAGGGGCCTAACCTCACAAGCTCCTTACTGGGAGTCCTGCTGCGCTTCAGAGAGGAACCTGTGGCGTTTATGGGTGACATACAGGCAATGTTCCATCAGGTGAAGGTCGCAGAGGAAGACAGAGATTTCCTCCGGTTTCTGTGGTGGCCGAACGGAGACATCACTCAGGAGCTGCGGCAGTACAGGATGACCGTTCACTTGTTCGGTGCTGTATCCTCACCAAGCTGCGCTAGCTACGCACTGAGAAAAAATGCTGCTGACCACCAATCTGAGTTCCCTGCTGCTGTATGCCAGTCTGTCAAGGAAAACTTCTATGTCGACGACTACTTGAAGAGCTCCGCCACTGAAGCGGACGCTGTGCAGACAATCAAGGACCTCACTGCACTGTGCCAGAAGGGAGGCTTCACCCTGGAGAAGTTCGTCAGCAACAGTCGTGCTGTCTTGCAGGCCATTGCAGCAGAACGAAGGGGTAAGGATTTAAAGGAACTGGATCTTGACCGTGACGAACTGCCAGTCGAGAGAGCCCTAGGACTACTCTGGTGTGTGGAAACTGACTCATTCCGATTCAAGATCGAACTGAAACAACAGATACTTACCAGACGTGGTATGTTGTCCACCATCAGCTCAGTGTATGACCCTCTGGGTTTCCTGGCCCCAGTCACGCTGCCTGCCAAGATCATGCTACAGGAGCTATGCAGGAGAGGATGTGGATGGGATGATTCCTTGCCACCTGACATCTCATGCCAGTGGAACTCTTGGCTGGAGGACTTGGACCTGCTCAACACCTTCAAGATATCCAGGTGTGTCAAGCCAGCGACGTATGGCAAGGTTGCTCAAGCCCAACTACATCATTTTGCCGACGCCTGCGAAGCTGGGTATGGGACCGTGACATACCTGAGGATGTTGAATGAGCAAGGTCAGGTACAAGTCTCCTTTCTCCTTGGCAAAGCCAGAGTAACACCACTGAAGGCAGTGACAATTCCCCGGCTTGAACTGACTGCAGCAGTTCTCGCTGTGAGGATGGACTCGATGCTGAAGGAAGAACTGAAGTGGACATTTGAGGATTCTGTCTTCTGGACGGACAGTAGTTCAGTCCTCAAATACATCAAGAACGAGGATAGGAGATTTCACACGTTCGTGGCCAACAGGATCTCCACTATCAGAGAGTCATCGGAACCAGGGCAGTGGAGGCACGTCGGTTCCAAAGACAATCCAGCCGATGACGCGTCAAGAGGATTGAAGGCGGCAGGTTTCCTGAAGACCAGTAGGTGGTGGGAAGGGCCTACATTTCTTTGGAAGCATGAGGAGGACTGGCCTAACAATGTATGTGATGTTTCCCTGAGTGCTGATGACAAGGAGGTGAAGAGAGAGGCAGCCACGAATGCCATCAACGTGTGCAATACAGTTACACCAACTGACCAGCTCATCAGTTATTTTTCTGATTGGAAGAGTCTCAAGAAAGCAGCTGCTTGGTTTCTCCGTTTGAAGGCAATTCTGTTGGACAAGGCTCGATGGAGGAAACAGCTGAAGGGGCCTGTGGCAAGCCAGTCGAATGCAGCTGACGGCCAAAGTTTCACTGTGACACCCAGGGGTAACATCCTGACCGTAGACGATCTGCTGGAGGCGGAGAATGCAGTCGTGCGCTATTCCCAGCAGCAGCAGTTCAAGGAGGAGATTGCTGCACTGTCCTCCTCAAAGGCAGCAGTGAGTCGCCAGTCCCCTGTACAAGCTCGACCCAGTCTTGGCCGATGGCCTACTAAGGGTTGGAGGGAGGCTGAGTAGAGGAGCAATGCCAGAGGAGTCCAAACACCCTATTATCCTCAGCAAAGGGCAGCACCTCGCAGCACTCATCCTCAAACATGTCCATCAAAGCTTAGGTCATGCTGGCCGTGCACACACCGTGTCATCTGTGAGGAAGAAGTTCTGGATTACTAAAGCAAATGCAGCTATCAGGAAAGTAATCTCAGAATGCACTTTTTGTAAACGTTACCATGGACGTGTCCTGGAACAAAAGATGGCGGATCTTCCAGAGGTGCGGATCCAGCCAGACTTACCCCCCTTCACCAACACTGGGGTAGACTTCTTCGGTCCTGTGGAGGTAAAGAAAAGGAAGAGGAACTTGCAAACGGTATGGAGCCATATTTACCTGCTTGGCCAGCAGAGCAGTACATCTGGAGGTGGCAGCTTCCCTGGAAACAGATGCCTGCATCAATGCTCTGAGGCGCTTCATAAGCAGAAGAGGGCAAGTGACTCACCTGATCTCAGATAACGGTACCAACTTCATTGGAGCGAATCGGGAACTGAAAGAAGCGATGGCTGCGCTCAACCACCAGCGGATTGAAGGAGTCCTCTCACAAGCTGGAATACGCTGGAGCTTCAACCCACCAGCAGGCTCACATCATGGTGGCGTCTGGGAGAGGATGATCCGCATGGTGAGAAGGGTCCTAAGTTCAGTGGTACGTCAGCAGACACTGGATGATGACTCCTTGCACACAGTGTTTTGCGAGGCAGAAGCCATCTTGAACGACCGACCCCTTACCAAGCTCTCAGATGACCCAACTGATCTGGAACCGCTCACGCCCAACCACCTGCTCTTGCTAAAAGGAAAGCCAGCTATGCCACCAGGAGTCTTCGAGCCTCATGACCAGTATGTCAGACGAAGATGGAAACAAGTGCAATATGTCGCGGATTTGTTCTGGAAGAGATGGGTCCGAGAATATTTGCCACTGCTCCAAGAACGACAGAAATGGAATGAGAAAAGGAGGAGTCTGAAAGCTGGAGACATAGTTGTCATCATGGATGCCTCTGCCCCCCGTGGATCTTGGCCCCTTGCCAGAGTGCTAGGGATATTTCCTGATAGGCAGGGCCTGGTGAGATCTGTCAGGTTGCAGACGAAATCCAACGTTGTTGAAAGACCTGTGACCAAACTCTGCTTAGTACATGGAGTATGATTCTGAATGTGTTATTACATTTTACTTATCACTCGGTGTTTCCTACATTTTGGTTCCTTTTTTTTTGTTTTCATTTATTTGAATTGCTGTGTCTTCCTGCCATCATCAATTAGGGGCCGGTGTGTAGGAGCCAAAATGTATGGTCTCTTTTGGATGTTATGTTTTTGTTTTCCACTGGGTGGCGCATGTTCATTACTTATCAGGTCAGGTATAAAGGTAGGAACTGATGTGTTGTTGGTCAGGTGTCCTACCCGGAAGGGCAAAGGGTTTTGACCGCTAAGGCAACGCTAGCGGCCTGTGACTTCTGTACCTGTGCTGATGTATTGGACTTTCGTTTGGAATAAATGGATCACCTTGATTCAACGTGAAGACCGTTTACAGGCGTTTGCTTTAATTCACAGTAAGTCAACAGTGTAGCTTAGCCACTGACTTTAGGCAACATCTAGCGCGTCAGCCATAGCCACCACCCGCGTTTGGGCACCTCAGTAGTTCCGTATTAGAACAGAACTCCTTCAACAGCTATAAAACACATTCTTTTTATAGAATGTTCAAAAACCCACACTCTTCAATTAGAAACGTTTGTACTACAGTGTCTATGCAATACACCATGCAGAAAACAAAGAACAGAGACTTTGAAATACAAAACTTTAACCTTAAACAGGGTTTCTCATTATCATTGCTTATATTTCCTCTGGCTTCAACCTTGACACACCTACTAAACCAATAAAGAGGATTATATTGTAACTGTAAAAAAACAAAAACAATGAAGACCGTGTGGAAGACATTAAAAAATAACCCGGAACACAAACACTGCCACCTTCAAAGGCAGAGCCTCTTTTATAACATTAAACAAACAAAGACTAGACACAACATAAACAAGACATGTTTGAAGTGGTTGCACGTTAGCGTTGGAAGGCTGCTTGCTTCTGATATGTTTACTTATGAATGCGCAAAAGAAATGGATGAGGGGATGGCAAATGGAAAATTATTGTCAGTCAGCAAAAAATAAAAATAAAAAAGAATGAATAAAAGGGAGGCTATGGTGACTGTCATGACTGTCAAGTTGTCCCACTGTCTAGCGGGGGAGATGAGATTTAGTGAGAGCCAGTAAGCATATTTATCTACAAAAGGGGAGTCAGGGGGCTTTCTACCAAATAAGCTCTGAGAGGAAAGTGCACAGGTCAGCATATGTGGTTTTCACTGGAGGGCTACAGACCAAGAGACACAGAGACAAGATGGAGGCATGAATTACAAGACAGAAGGATGAATCTTGTTCTTTCAATCTCACTCAAAGACTCTTTCTAACTTCCTCCCCCTCCTCCCTTCCCCTCTCTCTCATGAAACGTTTCTTTTCTGTATCAGCAAGAACTCTTTAATTGCCCCACCATTAACTTCAGTTAACTTCATGGGAAGGATCAATGACATTGGTTGACATTGTGGCATAGCCCTTAGCCATAGCCCATTTTCCCCCTTTGATGTTCGCCACATACAGAGGTCAGCAATGTTCTTTTATTATTATACAACTTTTACTGCATTTATTATTACACTGATTCTTGAAAGTTTGGCAAAAACATGTCCCTGCAGTAAAATATTAATTCTGTTGAAAATCAACTACATTTTCACAAACAAAATGAACCCAGGTAATGGCCAAGGGGTCTGTCACACGAATACACAGTTGTTTGAAATATTTAAGTGTAATTTTATTACTTTTCATGGCTATAAACCTGTCCACACCCTGTAAAAACGCCTGTCCCAAGGACTGGCATCATCATTTCAATTGACTTAAAATACAAAAATCACTAACAGAATTGAACAATATCACCATGATGTGGAAGACCATATTAAAGTGATTCTACAGATGTGCACATAGTGGATGTAAAACAATATTTACTATTATTTACTAATTGCTCAAAATGTGTCCAGCATATTGGTCACCACCGTCAGATTTTTTCTAAAAGACAATAAAATCAAGTATGCACAAGGTAATTTTCATTACTGAGGACCCCTTTCCAAACCTTTAGCTCTACTGCATACTTCACCATCACTGAAGCTCCTGTAAGTTTACTATTTTGTCCTCAATTTGTTAATTTGTTTGGACACTGGTACTGTCCCAACCATAAACTGTCAACACCGTCGGGGGTTTTAATAGTATTGTATTACATTAATGTTAATAAATATAATTTTTTTCAGAAAAGGTATGAAGCACCCAAGAAACAGAGCGAAAATGAAATGGCTAATGTGAACAAACAATGCATAATATTTAAAAGAGTGTTTTTTTGTCTCACACCGTCAGATGTCACCACCGTCAGATTTTGTTCTGCTCATCATGTTGTTCCATATTTTACTAAATTGTGCTGGTTAATGAAACATTACTAGGCATGTTAGTAATAATTGTGATCCAAAATGATACTCTAGCCACCACTGAGGTGCATTTGGAGGTTTTTTTTTGTCAGAAAACCTGACGGTGGTGACATCTGATGGAGTTCACCAAAAAACACATGTTTTACGTGTTTTTGACATGTTTTAAGAATATGCATACAATAAGTATCTACAGTTATGTTGAATTGTTAAAGTAATTCACATTAATACAGTAAACATGTGTTTTTACTTTTAATTCTGTCTGCCGCTGTTGACAAAACAAGAAAGAGCCCATTTTATGAAAAATGTTAAACATGGGGAGCTTGGCCAATGCATTCCCTGCACAGCCAAGACCTACATCTATGATAATACACCTCTTTATTTTCGATTTGAACAACTTAAAAGCTGTTTTACCACATTTTCAACAACCAGTGGCTTACTTCCTAGATAATCTAACTAATGAAGTAAAAACACATGCTCATACTGTGCACACACAAAAATAAAGTGTTTATGCAAGATGCCATTGACTTGAGAGGGCTATTTATTTTGCTAAATGCAGGTACTAATTAGGCCACTTTCACCACTCTCAGATTACTGTCACCACCGTCAGTTCTTAAGTCACCACCGTAAGAAGGAGTTTTGGACATTTTAAAGGAATGTGCTTACAACATTTTCCTTAGGAGTTGTTGAAATATCAAAGTAATAGCCAATTTAAGCCTACACGAATATTTGTGAAATTACAAAAAATTGTTTGTTGTATTTAGGCATTAAGTAAGCATCGTATGACGGTACATATTTTAAAATTAGAACACATGAAACAGTATTAAAATAGAACAAAAGTGAATTTTCAACATTTAAAGGCATATGTGTGAACCAAAAAACACACATAATCACTTAAAAACTCCAGATACATATGCAACCAAATCAATACAATTTTAATAACTTTTAATTGTGTCTGACGGTGTTGACAAAAAACAAGGTATGATCGGAGAAAAGCCTGATTTCTGAAAAAAATACATAATGGGGAGATTGGCCTTGTGCATTTCTGAAAAGCCAAGACCTTAGTCTACGAGGATATACCATATCATTTTGTAATTTACTTTGTTTTTTTCTGTCAACATTACAACCTGTTTTAGCCACTTTCTCAAGAATCAGTGATGAACATACATTAAGTCTTAAAACGCAGCCTACAGTACAGCCATCAGTAGCATGTAGTGCCTCAACACAGTCTTGTTCTTATATCTCACTCAAAGACTGACTTGCCCCTGCTTTTGCTGCATTTGTTATGTAACATGCATGTGCGTACAATAAGGCTATAATCAAGAAGACTGTGTAAGACCCTGGGCTGCTGGTGGTAGCTTGTCCTCCATGCCCTTTTACAAATGCCATCACTTGATACTCGTCTCCCTGCCAGCATCTTGGGGAACACTAATGACCATATTCCATCTCTAAGGAGCTGGCACTATATGATGCAAGCCATGGTCAACACAGAGCTCGTCTACAAGATACATAGTCTGATTATCATCGACTTTCAAATCTCTTCGAGACTTGGTCTGACCAAGAGGATAACAATTGACATTTCCCGAACGGCATCCCTTTGTTTGCTAATGATTGTTTGCTTCCCAACAAAGTGGGAGGAGTTCCCGTATTTGCGGGAACTCAGAAAGTACATGCATTGACTCTTGACCTGACTGGTAGCAATGCTGAAGCTGTTGCTTCACTAGCAGGGCACAGCCTGGCTACCAGAGGCGATTCTAAGGTCAGGTGGGGCCCCAAGCGAAAATGCAAAATAATGAACATTTGAACCAAAATCGCCACTACTGTGGTAAAGTGTGTGCTGTTATCCACTATCTAGAGGCTTGGGTGCCCCAAGCGAAAATGCAAAATAATGAACATTTGAATCAAAATCGCCACTACTGTGGTAAAGTGTGTGCTGTTATCCACTATCTAGAGGCTTGGGGGCCCCGAGCGGCTGCCTGCCTTGCCTGGTGGTAAGATGCGCCTCTGCTGGCTACAAGACACATGCCCTTTTTAGCACCTCCAACACGAAGCCTTAAATGTGCACTGTGTAAGATGGTGGCCAGAGTAGGTATTGCAACCACACTGCTCAGTGAAATTGTGCTGTCTACTGCCGAATTTGAGTTTGATTAATGATTAATGAACTAATATTTACTAGTATGACCAAAGGGCAGTGAGTATTTCAGCTAAAAATGCCTATTTCTGGAAATTCAAAGTGGCGGACCAGGAGCAATTTTTTCCAGTCGAATTTGATGGTGGTGGTAAGTATTAATGAAAAAGGTAACATTAGTGAATGGGCAGCATGGATTCTGGAAATAAACTACAAAAAATATTACACACTGCACCGTTAAAGGCTGCGGCTTTAGTGTTTTTATCGTCACACGAAAAACACAAGCTTCTTTCTGTGATGAAACATAAAAAATGCTGTCAATCTGTATAGTCCAGTGAGTTTCTTCAGTTATTTGACCACATCTGCTGCATTTGGTATGACCATAGATTAGGCCAGTGATTTTCAACCTATGGGCCAGGGCCCACTGGTGGGCCCTGAAGGTATACCAAGTGGGTCTTGAAATAATATTCTAAAAATTATAACCACATTTTGGTGTGCGTTGCTGCTGATTTATGTGAGTTTTATTCGTAATCGGGTCAGAGGTGGGCCCCAAACATTTGTGACAATTTCGAGTGGGCCCCAAGTTGGAAAAGGTTGGGAACCCCTGGATTAGGCTCTAACCCTCTCCCTGAGCTGTTGGTGGTAGTTTGTTCTCAGTGCCCCCCTCCAAATGCCATCACTGGCTGCTACCACACCAGCATCTTTGGGAACAAAAACATGCACATCCGTCTCAAAAATATTTTGGGTGCAGGACTAACAAAGTCACATGAAAATTGAAAATAAGGTCAGCACACCAGGCTCCCGTTTCTTTTCATTTAATGTGACCAAATGGCACATGCAATGAAATGAAGCATGTCAAATTAAATGAAAAGAAGCGGGAGCCTTTATTTTCAATTTTCACAACACTATGACCATTCCATCTCTAAGGAGCTTGCGCCATATGTGGCCTTTACTCAACTGTGTTGCTCGAGCGATGAAAGCCATGATCAAAACTAGAGATGTACAGGATCCAAGATCCGGTTCCGGATCCGGCAGGATAATAGGGTTTTTCAGACTATCCGGATCCGGCAGGATCTTAAGCAGTGGATCCGGTATCCGGCAGTTACCTAAAAATCAGGATCTGGGGCATCTCTTTTACGTAGCCTAGGCTTTTCAGTCAGTCTTTCACAACTCCATTGGCTGCATGGAGTGAAAGCCCATTGGAAGCGGCCGTTGAAGGCAGTGTGGCAGTAAGCCAATGAGTCTTAAAAATAGTTTGCGCCAACGTAATAAAAATGGCCCAGGTGTGCGAGTTGGCTATGTGTTTCAACCCTTTCATAAGATCCGGTATCCGGTTCCGGATCCGGCAGGATCTTAAGCAGTGGATCCGGTATCCGGCAGGATCCTAAAAATCAGGATCCGGTGCATCTCTGATCAAAACGGGGCTCGTCGTATGCAAGGTACTACATGCCCCTTTTGGTACCTTGAAAATTCATATTTGGAACCTGCTGTTGCTGCTTTAGTTAGGGAGGTCAGTCGTGAATATGTTAGTTACTTATGAATCTCCTCCTCTCAAGGTTGTTATTTGAACACATCAAGAAAGAGAAAGAGAAAGGTGTGGAGTGGAATAAGTAGGCCTAAATGAGCAAGAGTGATAGAAAAAGAAGAAGACCAGGTGTATCTGGGAGAGCCCCCTTTTCACATTGCACAGCACAGCACCTTCCAATCCCGAATGATTGAATTGCAAAAATGCATGAAAAAAGCTCCAAAAATTCAGGCCTCTTGCCAACAAACAGCAGTTAGGTAGTCAAATATGGCAAACTAGTGCATTAAGTTCACATCAATGGAAAGCATCCAGTGATGAAAGGAAGAGAGAGAGAGAGAGAGAGAGAGAGAGAGAGAGAGAGAGAGAGAGAGAGAGAGAGAGAGAGAGAGAGAGAGAGAGAGAGAGAGAGAGAGGAGAGAGAGAGAGAGAGAGAGAGAGAGAGAGAGAGAGAGAGAGAGAGAGAGAAGAGAGAGAGAGAGAGAGAGAGAGAGAGAAGAGAGAGAGAGAGAGAGAGAGAGAGAGAGAGAGAGAGACTTTCAGGAAAAGAGGAATAGTAAAAACAATATTGTGCTTTACGATACATTTGTGACTGCACACCAAGTGACTCCCAGCTATAATACATATTCATGAATTCTCAAATCAAAAGAACGCATAATGGTGTCGGCTGACAGATTCATATTGCAGATTGCTATCCTTGGCGGAGACACTTTCTTCCCGTGTTTGCCCATATTCATGTGCAGTCACTGGAGGCAAGGACCCCTTAAGAGGCCACCCTTATGCCTGCCAACAAACTCCAGAAATTTAAAAACAACTTCCTTACCTTACCCGGTAAAAAGGTTAAATGAAAGACACACAAAATAACCTATGCTTTTAAAAAAAAAATCTCACACACACACACACACAGACTTCATCAGTGTCAAAAGCTGTCAACACCAACAGGAAAAATGAACAATATAAGGGAGTTGTGTACTCCCATGGTGTATACAAGATTCAATTCAAGATTCAAGATTCAAGAATTTATTGTCGTTGTCAAAAAGGCAGTGAAATTGTGTTTGGGGTACAATACTTAGTAGCAGCAGGTTTTCAAGTAAAGTGCAATAACAGGTAAAAGTGACACCAGTGCTTGAACCCCCAGCCCCCCCATCCCACTTAAAGTGCAGCAGAGATTAAGTGCGTAATACTCACAAACTTTTTGCAGGTTTTTACAACATTGGGTTTGAAGCAAGGTGTGTGTGTGTGTGTGTGTGTGTGTGTGTGTGTGTGTGTGTGTGTGTTTGATTTAAAACCCCTTTATTCATCCATCGCATGCTTCAAGCATCCACTACACGAGCCGTGGTCCCGTCGTCCACTACAGGGTGGTATAAAGGGGGCCAGAGAGAGTGGTCACCCTGTAGACTAGAGTCTTGTTATAGCTCTTTTCACTCTCACCATAGGTGTGCACGGATAGGGATGAAGTGGTGCTCAAGCACCTGCCCCTTTGCCTTACTGGACAAAAAATGGCATTTTTGAAAGTTCTTAAAAAAATAAAATAAAAAAATGTCACAATGTACTGTGGTCTTTGTTGCCATGACAATCTAAAAATGCTTCACGATGATCAAAAGCACGAGACAAAATGCCCCAATGTACTGTAATATATATAGCCTCAATATGGAAGTACCACATGACCCACATCCCCCCCCCCCCCTCCCCTTCAGCACCTGCCCTAAAATGTATGTGCATGCCACTGATTCTAATTAATCTATAAAACCTCAGTGGGCCAGGCAGACAGATGGGAGTAAGAAATCAATATGAAAATTGTTTAGTGTGCAGATATGAAGACACTGTTCTGAGGATTGAGAGGAGGAACAAAACGTACAAGTATGCCAAGTGCTCACACAGGCATGCACAGATTTACACACAGGACAACACTAACACACACGCACGCACGCACGTACGTACACACACACACACACACACACACACACACACGCACACACGCACGCACGCACGCACACACACACACACACACACACACACACACACACACACACACACACACTCTCCTTCATCCCGCTCCCGTCCCGCTCATGACAGGCACACACGCACACAGCGGCAGACACACACACACTCTGTCTCATTTTCAGCATGCACAAGCACGCAGACACACTCACACACACGCAAACACACACTGACACACAGGGTACAGGCATTAGATGTCTTTGTTGTGCTCTTTGCTCTTGTGAGAAATCATAACCTGTCACGGAGTATTGATCTTTATTTTGCTCTCTTGCCGAGAATGAGGCACCAAGACATCACATGCACACTGTGTGTCTGTGTGTGTGTGTGTGTGTGTGTGTGTGTGTGTGTGTGTGTGTGTGTGTGTGTGTGTGTGTGTGTGTGTGTGTGTGTGTGTGTGTGTGTGTGTGTGTGTGTGTGTGTGTGTGTGTGTGTGTGTGTGTGCGCGTATCTGTAAGAATGAGAGCAAAGAAATAAATATATATTGTGTGATTTGTCTACACAAACGTTCACAAATACACACATACGCACACACACACACACACACACACACACACACACACACACACACACACACACACACACACACACACACACACACACACACACACACCAGTCCCCCAATGTAGGCAGAAAACCAACTAAGGTTATGGAGCCAGGTCTGAGTATAAATTGTGCAAAAAAACAAACCTTGTGCATAAAATATTACTATCCTCATCCAATATAGGAAAGAGCATCTTGCCCTTGAAACACACACACACACACACACACACACACACACACACACACACACACACACACACACACACACACACACACACACACACACACACACACACACGCACACAAACACACACACTTACTAGGCCATTTGCAAACAATTTTCTGAGACCAGATGCTAAGCTCTCTGTATGCCAATGGGTCTATTGACACACACACACACGCTCGCGCGCACAAGCGCACGTACGCACAAGAGTATACACACACACACACAGAGACAGACAGACAGACAGACAGACACACACACACACACACACACACACACACACACACACACACACACACACACACACACACACACACGCGCGCGCACACACACACACACTAACACACACGTGTGTATATGTTTGCTGTGTGTGTCCCCTGGCCTCTGGGAGCCCTGTGCTGCTGTGGTGTTGGTTGGCTCTGCTGTTGGTCCTGCAGCATCACAGTGCTAATGTGTTGTGGCGGCCAGCAGATGAGCAAACTGGGAGGTCAGGAACCCACACGCTATGGTGTCTGGGTGCGTGTGCGTGTGTGCGTGCATGCATGTGTGTGTGTGTGTGTGTGTGTGTGCGTGTGTGTGTGTGTGTGTGTGTGTGTGTGTGTGTGTGTGTGTGTGTGTGTGTGAAAGACAGGGTTCGTTTTTTTGGGCGGGCTCAGGCATCAGGTGGCGCAATGGCATGTAATGCCCATGAATTAATTAGTAATTGGTGGTTTATATGCTGCAATGAATATACTTATTAAAATTCCACCAAAAATAATAATAATAAAAAAATCTATACAGTAGTGGCACTGGCTGTCGTTGTCTATGTGTGTGTACAGTACTAGCAGAGATTCTTTAAGTATATGCCAACATAATAGGTTTCTATGGGCACCTAACGCGACCAGGTTCCGGTCTGCCTAAAGGGCTGTGTCATAATGCTCCTACAATGAATAGAACAGTCCTTCGGTCTGCCTAGGTCTGCCTAAGGGGGGCCATAATAGAACCAGGAAACAATGGGCCAATGGAACCTCTCTCTCTCTACTCTCTCTGGTACTAGCTTATGTCTTGTCCTGCAGCAATCAGAGAATGCATCCACCCTGTCTACCAAGAGTCCATTTCATCAATTCATAATACCTTTGAAAACTCTGTCTGCCTTCAGGTATTTCTTGATCCAGTCTTGACTTAATGATCTTGTGGAGTGAAACAAAATATCTCGTAGGAGAAACAGTTGCAGTTCCCACTCTCAGTATGTTTGAAATGAATGAATGGAGATTATTGTGACTCTCACTGAACGTGCTTGAATTGCAGAGCCATCTTGCTTTTCGGATTTTGTAGGTTAATTGAAGTGTTGGTGGTGCATCCGCACAGTGCAACTCTGTGCATTTGGAAGTGCACATTTAGTGGAGAGATTGAGACTCAGACTTCAAATGATTGCCATGCCTAGGCCTATTTCTGAACAATCAACGGTGCACTCTCCACATTCTTGTTTGTAACCACCTTTGCAATCATCCCTTTTTTTTCCCCGCTGAGTCTGGTTTTCTGCTTGCTCCTGCTTAATAGGAGGCCATGACAGCCCTAATAGCTAATTTTCCCAGACAGCGTTTTTGTAAAACACCAAAAGACGGCATCGCAGACACCATTGTCTGACTTACAAGGCTACGAGGCTAATCAAATACAAGGTGCTTTACAAGGTGCGTCTGAAAAACAGGACAGGATCAGACAAGCCTGGGGCTCTTAGATGTTGCCGCCGGATTGTAGAGGATAAAAAGACACAACAACAGTGTAACACAACAAGCAAACACAAACCAACATACACAACACGCACACACCAAAACGCACACNCACACACACGCACACACACACGCACACACGCACACACACACACACACACAAACACGCACACACACACACACACACACACACACACACACGCACACACACACACACACACACACACACACACACACACACACACACACACACACACACACACACATATAGAGACACACACACACACACACACACACACACACACACACACACACACACACACACACACACACACACACACACACAGCGAGGCAGAACAACAACTGTGCTAGCAGCGCCGTTGCTGGTTCGAAATGTTACATCTGATGAAACTGTGATTACCTTCTGGCACCTTCCGCTCTGCCGAGTAGTTAGCAAGTGAGAGAGCTGAGGACGGACTCACTGGTCTGTGTGTGTGTGTGTGTGTGTGTGTGTGTGTGTGTGTGTGTGTGTGTGTGTGTGTGTGTGTACGCGCGTGCGTGCGCGCGTGCGCGCGTGCGTATCCCTTTGCTTTTGTCCTTGTGTAATTCATCCTGCCAGGTGCACACAAGTCAATTTGTACTTTTTTCCCATCTTTCTTTTTATTTTCCATCTCCACGCTCGTACACACACACTCAGACAACTGCTGTAAGGTGCATTTGGGAGTAGGGTGGGAGGTGGAGGTAGGGTGGGAGTGGTAAGGCTGCTCTGACATCTGTTGCAAATGGATGAAAAAAGGGGTCAAATTCAAAACCTCTCTCTTTCTGTCTCTCTGTCTCTGTCTCTGTCTCTCTCTGT
This sequence comes from Engraulis encrasicolus, assembly GCF_034702125.1. Classification (NCBI taxonomy): domain Eukaryota; kingdom Metazoa; phylum Chordata; class Actinopteri; order Clupeiformes; family Engraulidae; genus Engraulis; species Engraulis encrasicolus. The sequence goes on along the minus strand of NC_085873.1, from coordinate 42,002,099 downwards.
CTCTCTCTCTCTCTCTATCTATCTCCTTCCACAGAGGTTTGTTCTGTTTTAGCTGCCTCTCTGGAGTAGGATATGCACTCTGTTTGTTTGGCAGGTTATGTTGTGCTAATAGTCGTGTCACGTACAAAACATTATTTAGGGAAATTAAGAGAGATAATTGAACTCCAGACGCTTGAGGCTTAGCACTTATTGTAGATTTTTTTCTCGAGCAATCATTAATTAGATGCGATAAACTTTTTTGTTCTTTTTTTTTAGTTGACCTTGATAGATAAAAGTCTGACTTGCGCTTATGGTGCATGAACATAATTGCAAATGACACACTCCATTATGAAATGACGCATCAGCTTTATGGAACTGGAATTGTGCCCCTCAATGAAAGATATTTGTTTTAGATTAAAATATTACAGCTTGCATTAAAAAAAAATGTTTCAGCTGATTGTTCACGATAATGCACGATGAAACACTGACAAGAGAGCTCTAAGTGATTCCTCATTTGCATTATTGTTGATGTCTGCTCACCATGTGTGTCATACAGCCAAGTTAGTCAAGCAGTCAATCAACTTGCTACCCGGCTGTCAAATATCCATCAGGCATCTCCCATCTGAACCCATGGAACTGAACAGATGAAACTGAACCCGGTACACACAAACTCTTCCTAGTTGTTAACTCTGAAAACTTTGAGGAAATATTTCATCTCTATAGCAAGTATCGACAGAGAACCCCCTTCATTGCATTGTGGAGAGATTCAATCTCTGTCTCTGACCCTCATAACAGAAAATCACATGACGGAAACTACTTTAGGCGCAGACCCTCCAAAATTTCAAAAGGTGTCCAGCCACAAGCTGACATCCCTAGTTCAGAAAAAAAGGTCTGGCATTTAAGTGATCCTATGGAGATCAGCCCATTTTGTAAATCACATGTCCACATACGTCAACAACAAAAAAACAGAATACAAAGACAAACTTTTACTTTCAAATCTTAGTTTTGAAGTATGTATGAAGTTAAAATGGACATGAGAACACAAATATTGACAGTTACAATTCATATTTTACTAGAATTACAATTTATCACCATCAACCAATCGCTGCTTTCAAGTCAATGATGTCCTCAATAGAGCTCTTCAGCGTTGACGTCAACTTGTATGCGGCGTTTGGACTACCGGTTCCATGGCGATTTTTTACATTGCAAAACGCCATAGAGATTCAGGTTTGGCAAAAATATAAGTTGCACGCCAACAACGAACATTAGCGTGTCCCCGCATCCCTTTCTCATTAGTGGAACGGATCGTATCATCATGTTGGTGTATTCACATGTTAAATCATGACGATTATAATTCAATATTGCTAACCCCTTTCTGATCATTAAAACTTCCGAACTACATACTTTCCTTTGGTTGCCATGGGTACAACCTTCCGCACGTACATGACGTTAGATACAGGCGCTGCTTCTGTAGTCGCCAAAAGTTTCCGGGTTTAGCATATGGACGCAACATCGTATTTATGTCGAAGTTTGACACAAAATGATCAACCATGTCATACCTACAGCCTATTTTTAACACCCTCGACAGTTTGCGGGGGTTCGCTAAGCGCGTGCTTGCACTCGGAGCTTATTTGAAACTAGCCCCTATTCATTCCCTATGGAGGCCGGAAGCCGATACGAACCAGGAAGTCCTTAAATGCTAACATGAAAGACTACAATCTACTACATGCTTCCGCGTTACTGAAGAACTCTATGTCTAAGGATACTAGATAGGCCTACTTCTCAGAGTTCACTTCTCAGGAGGTCTAGTGTACATATACATGATGATGCTCCACTTTTTGCTGGTTCCAGCAGACAGGAAAATACACAGCTGAAGACCTGCTGATAAATTGCCTCAGCTGTCTGCTCATGCCTGAGGGGTTGGGGAAGTGAGGAGAGGAGAGGTATGTGTGTGTACAAATGTGTCTTATTATGTGTGAATGTGCATACATGTGTGTGAGTATGTGTGTTTCCTACAGGCATAGTTGGGTGGGACATGGCGAGTGGCCAGGAGACTACCCCATTTGTACGCCTGCATGCCTTTCTTCCTCCCTGCCTGCCTGCCTTTCTTCCTCTCTCCCAGTCTCCATCCCTACTCCCTCCATTCCTACCTGCCTGCTTGCCTCCATCTCTGCCTTCCCTGCCTGCCAACCAATTGGGGAGTCTCAATCCCTACTTATAGTCAGGTTCATTACGTTTGGATCTGAACCTTTCGCTGGATTTTTATGGGGATTTGGAAAACTATACATTTTTGAAAAGTATATTGTATAAGCAATCAGAAAAACCATGTTTCCATTTGCACAAATGTCTGCATGGCGGCCATCTTGGATTTTTCAAAATGGCTTCCGAAAAAACATAATTTTGCAATATCTCAGCTTCTGAATGAGCTAAAACATTGATTCAAACTGCTAAACCTACATTTTCAGGGTCACTGAATCTACTGGTGGTAGTTTTAATATTCTCAGACAGTTTGTTACCATGCTAATTTACTTGAACTGGTGATTTACTGTATAGTATCTACAAGTAGATGCATGTCTGTCAAGCCCACCATACAAAACATCCCAGCTAGAATGTGCAAAACAGTTTACGTGTCCAGCATTGTGCTGTATATATCCAGGCTTGCTTGTGCAAAGCTCATACCAGCTACATTGTATCCAGTAAACAGGAGCAGTGCCATGTAGTGAATATATTGAATGTCAACAGGCGTTACATTTTTGCCTTTTGCCTTCCTTCAGCATGCATGTATTTTCTGTATGATGATCCTGGAATCTGACTGCAAGACACAGTTACAAATCAAGTAATACATTGGTGTTATTAATATTGTTAATGCACATACTGTCATTAACTGGTGTTGGTGATGGTGGTGGAGTGTAACGGTGAGGGTTCTGTTTGCTGTTTGTTCTGGTTATAATCATGGGTGAAGAGCATCGAGGTGAACAAGAGGCATTATCAAGCATTATGAGCTCATTAACTGGAAGCTGTGTGTTTTATGCCAGTCTGACGATGCCAAAAGGTGGTTCTGGTCCAGAATCCAAGATTAGACGCCGATGGACATGTCCTGGAAGTAGTTCAAGAGGTGGCCAGTCTGAGTGATGGGGGCTATGTTAAAATCAAAAGACGACTGCAGAACTGCACTAGACAGGCCACAACCTCCCAGTGATGCAGCACCTTCTGCACTGCTTCTAGGCAGGCCAAGAGAAATGTAAATATTGTTTCTGATCTCAAAAAAATCGGGAACTCCACTCACTTGGTCGGACAACAGTCAACCAGTAGCAAACCTAAGGAGGCAGATCAACCATGCCGTTTGGGAAATGCTAATTGTTATGGACTTGGTCAGACCAAGTCTTGAAAAATGACTGAAAAATGACTGACCCAGGCACCTCAGCATCTGATTCTTCTCCACCATCCACAAGATTTCGTACGAGTCCAGTCGATAAGAAACCATGCTTCTTATACCAAAAGGACGATAGTGAACTGCTTTATCAGGTCAAAATTGCAAATGGTGGTAAAACTCTAAAGGCTGCTGTAAAGTCCCAGAATCCCACCCTGAAAACAAGAATGACCACCAGCATCTCAGCAGATGATGCACATTCAATTGCTGTCCAATATCACAAAGATTGCATTCAGTAGAAAGTGGCTGAAAAAGAGAATCCTCACAGTCTTGCCATAACTGAAATCTGTCTGTTCTAAATGACCTAAAGAAGTCAAAAGTCCCTACTATCCAGAAGCATGTGAAGAAGACATGGTTCATGCTGCAATGACAACTGGTGAATATGATAACATGAAAGCAATTTACAAAGCAGCACAGGTGACAAGGACAAACATTGCAACCTTCACCAAGACAGGCCAGGGAACAGATGCCATACAAGTATCCAGCAACATCAATGATGTCCCAGCTGAATTGTACAGACTAGCAAGGGTGTGTCTCTCTTTCGGCCACTTTCTACTGAATGCAAGTTCATGATTCTCCAAGGCTTCTGAATCAAGCATGTTGACATACATTTTTTTCAATGATGTCCATGCTTTGTTTTGTGTTTCCACATCAATACGGTTGATCAGCTCAAGCAGACATGTTAACGTCAAGGCTTCTTTGAGAGTTGTATTTCTGTCAGGCCTGAGTCTCGCCGTACATGACACATGTTTTGTCCCACAATCTTTGTGATATCATACATCAATTGCATGTGCATCATCTGCTGAGATGCGGGTGTTCAGTCTAGTTTTGAGTGTGAGATTCTGGGACTGTTCCAAAGCAGCCTTTGGAGATTTTCCGGCATTTGCAGTTCTGACCAGATAAAGTAGTTCACCATCGGCCTTTTGGCAGATGGAGCTTTGTTTCTTGACGAGTGGAGTGGAGAAGAATTAGATGTTGAGGGGCCTGGGTCATCCATTTCTGTTCATCCTCTCTTCTTGCCACGCTTCTTGGCTGTGCACCGTCCTGTAGAAATTATGTGCATGTTGGTTGCTTGCATGCTGTATTTGAACCTTGTTGGTTGCACCTGAGTGACAGGAGAGATGCTAGACTGCTGTCTGTGTCCCTTATGTCTCAGCTGTGCAGTTCTGCAGTCGTCTTTGGATTTAACATGGTCCCAATCGCTCAGACTGACCCTCTCTTGAACTACTTCTCGTACATGTCCATTAGTGTCTAATCTTGGATTCTGGACCAGAACCACTGTCTTGGCATCATCAGACTGGCATAGAATACACAGCTTCCAGTTAATGAGCTCATGGGCTTGACATGTCTCTTGTTCACCTCGATGTTCTTCACCCATGAATATAACCAGAACAAACAGCAAACAGAACCCTCACTGTTACACTAAAGCACACTCACCAACACCAGTTAATGACATGCTCGTATGTGCATTAATAATATTAATAACACCAATTGATTTGTCACTCTGTCTTGCAGTCAGTTTCCAGTATTATCATACAGAAAATGCATGCATGCTGAAGGATTCCCCCGAATGAAAAAATTGAACACCTGTTGACACTCAAAACATTCACTATGTGGCGCTGCTCCTGTATACTGGATACAATGTAGCTGTGAGATTTGCACAGGCAAGCCTGTAAATGTACAGCAAAATGGTGGACATGTAAACTGTACCAGTTTTGCACATTCAAGCTGGGATGTTTTAAATGGTGGGCCATCTACTCATAAATACTATAAATCAATAGTTCAAATAAATTGGTGTGGTAACAAAATGTCTGACAACAACAAACACTAACACCATTAGATTCAGTGACCCTGAAAATGTTGGTTAAGCAGTTAAAACCAATGTTCTAACTTATTCAGAAGCTGAGAAATGACAAAATATAGGTTTCTCGGACGCCATTTTGAAAAATCCAAGATGGCCGCCACCTGTGCAAATGGAAACATTGTTTTTCTGATTGCTTATACTATCTACTTTTCAAAAATGTATAGTTTTCCAAATCCCCATAAAAATCCAGCAAAAATACATAATGAACTTGACTATTACTTCCCTCCGTCCTTGCCTGTTTGCCTGCCCCTCCCTCCCTCCGTTCCTTCATCTGCCTTCCCTACATGCCTAAATGACTGCCTCTCTCTCTCCCTCTCTCTCTTTCTCTGTCTCCATTCCTCCCTCCTTGCTTGCCCGCCTCCTTTCCTCCCTGTTTGCCCCCATACCTCCCTCCCTGCCTGCCTCCCTCCCTGTCTGCCTCCCTCCCTCCTTGCCTCTCTGCTTGCCTGCCTGCCTGTCTCCTTTCCTGCCTGCGTCCCTCCCTGCCTGCCTGGCTGCTTGCCTGCCTGCCTGCCTGTCTCCTTGCCTGCCTGCATACCTCCCGCCTTGCCTCCCTCCCTGCCAGTCTGCATCATTGCCTGGTCCTTCAGGAGCCTGCCATCAACCCTTTCCCCATGCCTCCCATGCAGCAGGGGTGGGGCAAGGGGCAGCAATGTGACTGGTGTGTGCACGCAGTGTGTACATATGGCGTGCGTGTGTGTGTGTGTGTGTGTGTGTCTGTGCGTGTGTGTGTGTGTGTGTGTGTGTGTGCACGTGTGTGTGTGTGTGTGAGTGTGTGTGTGTGTGTGTGTGTGTGTGTGTCTGTGTGTCTGTGAGTGCGCGTGTGTGCTACTGTGTGAGGTGGGGGTGTAGGTTACTGTCAAGGCAGTACAAGCCGCATCTCTACAGCGCAGGCATATCTGAGTGGCAATGCATGGCAGCACCTGCCAAGACAGGGCTGGACTGACCATCTGGCATAGCGGGCATCAGTGGGCCCCGCAGCCTTGTGGGCCCCTACTTTCATAATTTTAATTTTTAATTAAATATCTGAAAATATGGGGCCGATGAGGGTGCGGGGCCCACCGGTGATTTTTTTTAAAAACATTTCTGAAAATAGGGGCTTGCGAGGGTGCGTGGCCCACCGGTGAGTCAGTTCTGCGCCACTAATTATGAGAAGCCTCTTTAAGCTAAAAGTGCCCGGCCGGGCCCTATTTCTCCCTTGGGGAGTGCAGTTGCAGGTCAGCACATCCCTGGGCCATGTCATGTTAAAAGACACGAATAAGATATCTAGCAACATTTTACTGGATGAATAAAGCATGTCCCATTTATTCTGTGTCCTTGCAGTAGCCACATTCGCCGGTATAGTTGCTTTAATGTTTAAAAAAAACCCTGCAAAATGAATTACCGGTATGACAAACATGTGGTTAGGATGGACATGCATATGAAAAGCCACTTTGGAAACGATAAATGAAAATACTGATTTCACTGACAGCACTAATGTTAATTCACTAGTGCTAATGTTTTAAAAACTTTACAGTAATTGACAAAACAATGCAAACTCTGTTGTCTTGTGCGCCTGGAAGAAGATCTAATATTACTTCCTTAAACATTATTGTTGTTGTCATTGTTATTTGTATTATTCATTTTTTTAAATTGTGTTGCTCCTTCATATAGGCCTATTTGGAGAAATGTTGTCATTGTTCATGTGCAGTTTTTTTCTTCCTTGCTGTTCTGTAGCTTTTCGCTGGAGGCTGTACTTTGCCCTATTTGTCTGTTTAAAAATACCCTAAAGGTGTTTCTGTTGACTGTGAGCCAAACAACGTACAGAAGCTTAGCCAGAGAAATCCTTTTCAATTCCGCCCTCTTTTTGGAAAGTATTGCATGGTGTTGGCAGGGTTATCAAGGTCACTACACCGCGGGGGCATATTATTCTTCAGGCCAAGTTTTTGGATCTACTGTATCTGCAAGCAACATGATCAAATCAGTATATTGCTGCTGGTATAGTATATTGCTATCTTTTCACAGATATCGTTGAGTGGCATTTATAAATGCCATCTTGAAATACCCAAAAGACTCTTTGTATACTCATACAGCACCAACAGATCCTACCACCATGGCAGAGCTGCTGTGCATTTACTTCAGCACCTCAAGCCAAATTCAATCCAATGTGAACGCCAGTGGTGGACAGTAACGAAGTAAATGTAATTCGTTACTGTACTTAAGTAACATTTTCATACTTTCCTACTTTACTCAAGTATTTTTATTTGGTAAGACTTTATACTTTTACTTCACTACATTTCAAAGCGAAATTTAGTACTTTCACTTCGTTACATTTACAGAAACACTCGTTCCTTACTCGTTCCATTTTTTCTTATTTAAGGTGATACACGGCAGGTGAATGAATTCATTTTTAATGCCCTGGTCAAATGAAATCTGAGATTCACGCTTGTGTGAAGAAAGTGAAACTGAATCCGATTGGCAGACTCAGAGATTCGCCATTGTGATTGGTTGTAAAGTGTCACGTGACAACAAGCTCTACTGTAAAGAATTAGTTTTAGGAGGAAAGCGAGAAGAGCAAGACCACTGATGTGTCCACTGTTGCGACTTGCGAGACGAATTGAAATAAGAAGAAACGGTACTTTCTAGTAACACGCGGAAAGCACAGCAAAACAATAAAGCAGGCGACAATAACGTTGTTAGGTAAGGGTTAACGTTCGGCGAGAAGGTCGCTACCGTGGAATAGCAGCACGACAGAGAGAATCTTTAGACCCCGACGCGGAGCGGAGGGGTCTTGTTCTCTCTGAAGTGCTGCTATTCCACAAAGCGACCGACTCGCCGAAAGTTAACCCGCTTATTATATGGATATACTTAAATGATTCACACATGCGGGGACATTTCTTTAGACCTATTTAATGTTAAGATTGTTGCTGCGCAAAACAAAACAGTGCCGTTGTGGAACACCGCTAGGCAACAGCTAGGTAGGCTAGCCAGGACAACAGGTGTTGTCTATCACAGCAGCTGATTAGAGTGACAAAAGACCGGACCCCCTGCGGAGTGATATGAAACATTCGCTTTAGCCACTGACTTGTAGGCCAGCCAGTGGCTTTAGCAGTGAACGTCTTGTTGCCATTGACAGCGGTAGCCAGGACAACGGGTGCTGTCTATCACAGCAGTTGATTAGAGTCTTGTTGAAAAGTCGCTTTAGCAGTGAAAAGTCTTGTTGCCATTGACAGCGGTCTGTTATAGACCAACCCGTCCGTTATCGAAAAATAACAGACGTCCGAACGTTGGGGAGCCCCGTTGAAATGAATGGAGCATTCGACAGATGACGTCACAACCATATAATAAGTAAGGGTTAACGTTCGGCGAGAAGGTCGCTACCGTGGAATAGCAGCACGACAGAGAGAATCTTTAGACCCCGACGCGGAGCGGAGGGGTCTTGTTCTCTCTGAAGTGCTGCTATTCCACAAAGCGACCGACTCGCCGAAAGTTAACCCGCTTATTATATGGATATACTTAAATGATTCACACATGGCGGGGACATTTCTTTAGACCTATTTAATGTAAGATTGTTGCTGCGCAAAACAAAACAGTGCCGTCGTGGAACACCGCTAGGCAACAGCTAGGTAGCCAGGACAACAGGTGTTGTCTATCACAGCTGATTAGAGTGACAAAAGACCGACCCCTGCGGAGTGATATGAAACATTCGCTTTAGCCACTGACTTGTATAGGCCTACAAGCCAGTGGCTTTAGCAGTGAACGTCTTGTTGCCATTGACAGCGGTAGCCAGGAGAACGGGTGCTGTCTATCACAGCAGCTGATTAGAGTCTTGTTGAAAAGTCGCTTTAGCAGTGAAAAGTCTTGTTGCCATTGACAGCGGTCTGTTATAGACCAACCCGTCCGTTATCGAAAAATAACAGACGTGCGAACGTTGGGGAGCCCCGTTGAAATGAATGGAGCATTCGACAGATGACGTCACAACCATATAATAAAGTGTATTAATCTGCACGTCGTATTCGTTGTGTGAGGGGGGAGAGATTTAGCTCGCAGGCTGCACTCGCCTGACGAGACGAAATTTGTCAGATAGGCTTCGCGTTTGAACTGAATAATCAGCGAATTGATACTTAATGTAGGCCCTACTGCTTATTTGACTTACTGTGCTATATTGTGCTACTATATCTGTGTTATGGCTTAGGCCTACAATAGAGTCACATAATTACTGCTTTTGTAGCGTGTTGGTTTCTTCAGTGAAGTGCACAGGATGCCTAAACATGCTTATTCCAAACCATCCAGGCGCACATCTCCGTGATAGCATTCTTTCCCCTCAATACATTGCAGTATTTTCTGAAGTAGTTGGGGATATCAATTACTTGTCTAATAGACTCCCCTGTCTCCCAAAAAATGGTTTGCTTCAACTTTATGGAAAAGAGACTTGTGTAAAGGGTTTGTATCATTACATGAGGTTTGCCATGCCCACCATATGTTGCAAAGTGAGGCTACATGCAACATGTGTCCTTGCAACATGTATCCTTTCCCTTAAGCCAGGTCAGTAGGCTTTGACTAAATATTGGCCCAGTGATGTGCACAGGCACAAAAGGCTTTTTCATGATCAGACAGATAAGTGTTCCAATTAAGTTGTATCAAGTAGGCTAGGCTATTGGCATCTAGCAAATAGAGACCATTACAAGTATATGAAGATGTTTCTAGCTTAGAATCGCAAGAAGTCTGTTTGTCCATACATAGGCCTAAGCCAACCTTAACATAACCAAACACTACATAATAATAATAATAATAATAAGAAGAAGAAGAAGAGGTCTACCAAAACCATAATTATAACAAAAATTAAACATAAAGTACTTTATTGGCTACTACTCTAACTCCTTGCTGTCACAAATAAGTAGGCCTAAACTGGACTGTAGGCCTACGGCTGGGGGGTGGGGGGGGGGGGCATATTAGGGTCAGTATTTTTTTTGGGCATATTAGGGTCAGTATTTGTTTAGAGAGGTGAAAATGAACTGATGCTAAAACATCCATGGACTTACTCCACAGTGTTTCTGAGGCCTGTTGTGGCCTAGTTCTAACATGTTGGTATAGCCTATGCAAATCAGAGGATATTTAATTAGATATGACCAAACTAGGCCTACAACACTTAAATATTAAAATTGCACCAAAAGCTTCATTTTTAAGTTTTTACTTTTTACTTTTAGTACTTAAGTATTTTTGACGGCGGATACTTTTGTACTTCTACTCAAGTAAAAAAGTGAGGTGAATACTTTCACTTTTACTTGAGTAGTTTTCAATGCAAGGTAACTGTACTTTTACTCAAGTACATAACTGGTGTACTTCGTCCACCATTGGTGAACGCCCACTGCACAACAGCACAGATATTCACAGGCGTGCCACATAATGCACACACATGCATGCACACACACACATTTGTGCGCACATGTGTGCACAAACGCACGAGGCCCCAACCAATTTGACCAGCACAAAATGTATCTTGATATTATTCTGAGCGGAAGAGAAGTGTGCTTCCAAATCCATACATAAGTTTAATCTAGCGTAGGCTATTGGTCAGCCACATAACTTTTTTTTTGCAATGCTACATCTCTTGGATGATTTCCACACTGTTTGATGTCAAGCAATGCCCTTCACGCTGAGGTGCCAGTATAAAAATATCCCCAGATTTCCATCAAGCGATTTGCCATGCCAAGTCTGAATAAGCGAGCACCTGGTCCATCTGTTTTTTTTTTTTCCAGTGTGTGATTGTGCAGGTGTCCACCCGTGGAGTTGTTTGGGTTTGTGGGCCGGACGCCATCCAGAGCTTTGATTAGCTGCACTTTGGCTTCCGTTTACAGTAATGCCCTTTGATTGCTGCGGCAACTTCTGACTGTTTGACTGATTGTTGCCCTCTGTCTCCAATTTTTGCGGCATATTTTTTTATATTAAATCTTTTTTTTATTCTTTTCCAAGGCCTGAGGTACAGTAGATATGCCAACATGTTTTTTTTCTATTCTTTGTTTGTGAAAAAAAAACGTTTTTTTTTTGTTTGTTTGCTCTTTTACGAGCATCGAGGTAGATAAACCACAATGTAAACATGCAATTACAGTACATGCAAATGAAGAGAAGGCTAGGCTATTCCCACATAGAGGCTATTCCCACATCTGGAGGCAATTATTACCCTTTTATCCTATCTCCATGCTTTTTTAAAAAGTATTTGCATACTATTTGAATTTCCTTTTCATTTATCCGATGAGTCTTTATACAGGTTTGCAAATATATACAGCGTGGCTGCAAGTCCAAAATCATATGCCTCTTTTCTACTGCTAGTTTGGTAAGCCAAACAGCTCGACACAACGCGACACGGCTGGCACTTTTTGCTTTTCAATTGAGCTTTGTCGTGCCCAATACAATAGAAAAGCAAAAAGTGGCGGCCGAGGCCAAAAAAGGCCAAAGACTCACTGTGAAATGGCAAAATGTCCTTCAACATTTTAATATTACATATTTTTTCATTGCCCTCTCACACACTCTCTCTCTCACACTCTCTCTCTCTCTCTCTCACACACGCACGCACGCACGCACACACACACACACACACACACACACACACACACACACACACACACACACACACACACACACACACACACACACACACACACACACACACACAGAACCTTTTCTCCTGGACACTAGAGAGATATTGGAGTCCATGGCTTTCCATGAAAGCTCAGCTCAGGAGACATTTACATATGTGCCGGGTGTTCTGCATAAATCCTTTTGTGCTGCTCCCTCCATTTGCACGGCTAAAAGTCTGAAATGAGCATGAGAGTGCAGGTGATTTATAGCTCTCGGCATTCATACAGGCAGGGACGGATTATCACAGTGCCCAGGGGCACCGACCATTTTTGACCAGTGAGGGGAGGCACCACAAGACCCAAACTTAAAGTGATACTGTCCAATTTTTGGAAATAAGCTTATTTTACACCTCGCCTTCAGTTAAAAAATATATGGTTTTCTCCTATACTCTCAACAGTTCTCTGGTTATGACAGTGCAAATTTTACCTCTAAGCTAGCAGTTAACATTGAGTCCTATGAGACCAGTTAGCCGCCAGTTGGTCTCATAGGACTCAATATTAACTGCTAGCTTAAAATTGGCACTGCCATACCCAGAGAATGGTTGGAAGTACAGGAGAATGGTAGAACCCTACTATTTAACTCGAGGGAAGGTGTAAAATAAGGCTATTTCCAAAAATGGACAGTATCACTTTGAGAAATACCGTTTAGAAAGGGGGCATCAGTGAAGTATAGTGCCCCGGGGGCACTGCACTGGCTTAATACGGTCCTGATACTGGGTTAACCATAGCACCTGTTGGCATTCCCCTCTTTCTCATTTCTCATTCCTTTTTCCAGGCTGTTCTGACTTTCTTTGTGACTATTGTCTTATTTCTTTCAGTAGCTGTCTTCATTTGTTTTTTTTTTCTTTTTGCAGTGTTATTTCCTGCAGTGGCCATGATTAATATTTCTGCCTTTCTTTTTTCCTCTTCCAAACTCTTATCTGTACCCACAATAGTACCCTACACTCCCAAATCTCCCTACCTGCTTGTCTGTTGGCTCATGGTTTCTCAGTATATTTCTACAGTGAGAGAAAGTGCCAATTGTGAAGTGAAAGGGAAAGCCCACCTGGAAAAACTCCAACTCCCATTGCCATTGTGACACAGCACTCCACAGCACACAAGTGTTCACTGCACACAGCCCCTCAACACAGTCTGAATGGATCCCTGAGTATAGCTCAGTCTCACTATCCCTCCCAATCTCTCCCAAAGTAGTTTCTCTTTCTATTTCGCTCTTTTCAATTCTCTGTCTGCTTCTATATCTCCTCTTCTCAGTCCTGTTCATATGAAGCCCCTGTCGTGCCGAAAAGCGAGTCCCTGCCAGAACACGAGTGCCCTCATTGAAACCAATAACATTTTTTGAGAGAAAATTATACAGATTTTTGCAGAATTAAGTACATAATTTATGAACTAAAAATATGCTTATGAAACATTACTCGTCCTCCACTTAATATGAGCTATTTGAATGAAACCGTCACATTTGTTATGACAATTCTTCGATTCTTTTATGGAAATAATACTGAAATTGTAACCAACTCTTTGTAATACTTCCAGAAGGAATGTAGATGCTTTATTGATAGGCTTTCCATCTTAAATTGTGTCGGATTTGTCGGCAAAAATGGGTAAAAAATATCGGAAAAATTGGTCATTGGTTTCCATTGGTTTCAATGAAGGCACTCGTGTTCTGGCAGGGACTCGCTTTTCGGCACGACACCTCCCAGCATAGCTACAGCATAGCTGGGGCCCTTGTATATCTTTGTCTTTCTCTCTTTAAATCATTCTTTCACTCTCTCCCTTTTCTCCATACTAACATCCTTCCCTCTCTTTTCTATCAAATATCCGTCTTTAAATTTCTCTCTGTTTTTCTCCATCTCTATACCAACCTCTCTTGTTCTCTATTTTGATACGCAATTCTTTTAAATGCTCTCGCCGTCTCTTTCTGTATCACTTCCTTTCTCACTCCCTCCCTTTCTACCACTAGCCAGGCCGTGCCCTCCTAGTGACACAACAGCTTCAGCGTTGCTACCAGTCAGGTCAAGAGTCAATGCAAGTACTTTCTGAGTTCCCGCAAATACGGGAACTCCTCCCACTTTGTTGGGAAGCAAACAATCATTAGCAAACCAAGGGAGGCCATTTGGGAAATGCTGTTTGGGAAATGTTAATTGTTATGCTCTTGGTCAGACCAATGACAATCAGGCTACTCTACCACCACACTCTGCCCACCAGGGCCGGTTCTGGCTTATTTGGTGCCCTAGGCGAGTTTGAGTTCTGGCGCCCCCCCAACCCCCCAACCCAACCTTTTGAAAAAAAAAAACCCCTCTTTTTTATACCTCACAGAACACAAGAGTAATACCGGTAGTAAGCTTAACTAAATAACATCAAGAACAATAACCGTTTTGCATCAAATGGATTTCTGGTTCTTTTTGACAGGCGACCAACACAGATCACACATCAGATTGAGTCGCATGAAAGTATAGCTTCACTGTGTGGTGTCTTGGATGTGATGGTGGTGGTGCCCCCAACAACCCCAGATGAGAGGGAGGTTATCAATGTGTTTGAATTGTAATGTGGAATTGAAATGCCAGGAGAGTGATACAGTAGCCTACATTTGCATGTAAAATGCATGTGTAGACAATAGGCCTATATCAAGGAGGTCTGCATTGATAGCCTATCTACACTACCTACAGCATCACAAAGCATGGCAGCATTACAATTTTAATAAGCTACACATTTGTGCTGTCTATGATTCCAAACCAATTTCATTTCTGGACTGGAAATAGTGGTGCATTTGTGAGTAGGATAATGAGAAGGGGGGTATCTATGTGTTTGAACTGGAGGGACAGGGTGAGAGAAAGGAGAAGAGCTGTCACGCTTTTGAATTTCATAATATACAAAATATAGTAAATAGCCTCACTTGTCTGCAATACTAGGCTACATCACTCAGCATGAAAACATGCTGTGCATGGTTCTGTTACATGATTCATGTAGGCCTATTGGAAACAATGTTTTTAAGCTTACAACAAGCAGGTAATTCATTCAAGTGGATGGAAGGAGATATGGCAGCTAAAATTGTTTTAAACATTGCACCAGTATTACTTTACATTGCTTGCAAACCTAAGCAAGTATTATGATATCAGGTGGGTGTTAGTGAGTAGTAGGGTGACCAGCTGTCCGGACTTCGGCCGGACAACCCCGCCCCTTAACTTTCTAACCTAGCGTCCTAGCGCGCACCCATTGCTTCGACTTGCCGAATCCCCGCCTCCGTGGAGAAAACAGTGAAGTTGGCATTCTAAACTGTAGGCAGAAATCAGGGAACAGCGCTGACATCTTACCTCAGACTAACTCAGCTACCAACAGCAGTATTACTTGTAAAACAATATTTTTGGGGGAAGGATTCTCGCATTTCATTACCTCACTCCGATAAAGGAGTCATCAGTACCACTAACTTAATATTGTATCAGAGACGGCAGGTTACGATAGACAATACCTTCCGTTGTTGTCTGTGTAGGCTATTTCATATACAGTATATCTTTTTTAAATGTAGTCTATTTTGTGTAGTCATGCATTCGTAGGCCTAATAGCCAACAATTAATTTGATTTACTTTACTCAAAGTTGGTCAGAAGTCTGTTTATCAGCGGTGTTTTAAGGGAGGCAAACCGCTTCTGTCAACCTTTTTTTTCATGCAGACGCTGGATGGAGCTCAAAATACAGACAGCGCCCGTGCAGAAAGACGTTTCTTTGCCCTGTTTGTAAAGTTGTGAGAACCCTCGTATCGTTGTAAAGGCATTTAGCGGACACACTTAGTTGCACTATGCAATGCCACCAGTGCAGGAAAAATGGGAAACAGACAGTAGACAATAATATAGTTACCTTATTTAACTTTCATACAGTCAGTTAATGAACTTCATATAGGCATATTGCACGGAGATTTCCCCGACATAAGGCGACAGCAATACATTAATTCGCTGGCCGAAGTCTTGGGTTATATCTGGAGTAACATGGCGGCCGCAGATATCGGAAACGCGACCGACTGTCAAGGTCTAGTTTGCGTCAATGACGTTGTCTCGCATCTCGAGGCCATAAGCAAAAGGCTAGGAGGAAAGGGAAGACAAAGAGAGGGACACACGGACGTCGTGAAAAGGTCGTAAAAACGGACCGATGGCCACCCTAGTGAGTAGGCTACTAACAGCTACTTTACTGGATTTCATTGCTTGGCATACTTGGCTAATGTTAGCATGCTAACTAGCGATTTCTCAGATCAAAAACAAAGCTCTTTTTCCCTCTAATTCCAAACAGTAGCCTCATAACTATTAGGCTGTCCATAATCACAAACGGTTGCTGATTAAATGACATAGTTCCAAAACACCCTCTGCAACTCCTGCATCGTACAATGACTGGTTTAATGAGAACATAACAATTCTCCACCCAGCAGAGCAACATTGCTGCTTGCGCTTGCCCTCTGTCTCTGGAGTGAATCTCCGAATTCAAAATAGAGCGGACGCTGTCACTCGTCCCGCCCCCTTTCTCAGGACTGTCTGTTTATTGGTTCACAGACTTCCCAGAGACAGTTGAAAGCAATATTACTATTGGCTGAGGGGCGTTTTGCCGTGAGGAGCGCTTTCGCAAAAAAAAACCCATATCGCAAAATTATGCATCAGAGAGCGCCATTTCGGCGCTCCTTCTTCACATGGCGCTCTAGGCGACCGCCTAGCCGGCCTATGCTTATAACCGGCCCTGCTGCCCACCTCACATGTGATAAACAGAACAACAGCAGTGTGGCTGGCTGGGGAGCCATGTGGTGTGCAGTGTGGTGCAGCACAGCGCTCGTCTCAGTGTCAGTGTTGCCAGATAGGGAGGTTTTTCACCCAGTTGGAAGGCTGCATTGGAAGGCCGTCGGTGGGTAAAAATGGGCAAAACGGGTCATTTGGGATGGGGTTTTCTGCACAATTTTGGCAATAGACATCAACAGAATTTGGTTCAAATAAGGCTTCCAGTCGGGTTTTGAGCACATTTTGGGCTGGAAATTTGGGTCAGTCTCATCTGGCAACCCTGCTCAGTGTCTCAGCACAGTGTGGCGCAGTACTCATGGCACCACAGCTCTCGTCTCAGCATCTCTCTCTCCGAGGGAGGGAGGGAGGGAGGCTGGTTAGTGAGCACGGCCCCCCGGGGAGGCTTGGCGGGCACTGAGGCGTGACTAAGGGAAATGTATGTAAGGGCTGACTGGGGGGCCAAAACACGCCATGCGGCACAGAGGAGAACCAGGTAATGAGTACTTCAATGGGGGAGTAGTGGAGCTTATTATTGAATTAGTGGTGTGTATAAGATATGGTGGCGTTGGTGTTCAGGTGTGTGTGCGTGTGTGTGTGTGTGTGTGTGTGTGTGTGTGTGTGTGTGTGTGTGTGTGTGTGTGTGTGTGTGTGTGTGTGTGTGTGTGTGTGTGTGTGTGTGTGTGTGTGTGTGTGTGTGTGTGTGTGTGTGTGTGTGTGTGTGTGTGTGATATGCTAATGATATTTGCGCTGATAGACACATACAGTACAGTCCCGTAGATGTGTCACTACACATACTGTACACTCTCTGTTTGGGGATGGAGACATGCACACAGGTATGAACACGCAAGAGCACACACACACACACAGACACAGACACAGACAGGCAGACAGACCGACAGGCACGCACGCTCGCACGCACGCACGCACGCACGCACGCACGCACGAACACACGCACGCACACACGCACGCACTCACATCAACATGTAGAGCTCTGTAGAGAGGTCTACAGACTTGAAGATGTTGCTTCCGGCCATCATTGAACCCCATATGCCACTGTGTTGTACATCACACACACACACACACACACTCTCTCTCTCTCTCTCTCTCTCGCTCTCTCTTTATCTTTTTCTCTTTATCTTTTTCTCTATATCTTTCTCTCTCTCACACACACACGCACGCACGCAAGCGCGTACGTACATTCTCTCTCTCTCTCTCTCTCCCTTCTCTCTCTCTCTATCTTTCTCTCTCTATCTTTCTCGCTCTCTCACACACACGCATGCACACAAGCACGTACGTACACACACACACACACACACACACACACACACACACACACACACACACACACACACACACACACACACACACACACAGTACACCAACATCTATGATGCACCATAATAAATGTCAATGTCAACAAATCTGTCAACAAGACTCACCGGGGGGGTCCCCATCTTCAGCTGTCACTGTAGTGATGACAGGCCCCTTGATGGTTAGGAGGCACTATTCCAGTACAGTACAACTGCTGGATGAACACTGGAGAGTAGTCATTCATGTCAGAGAGAGAGAGAGAGAGAGAGAGAGAGAGAGAGAGAGAGAGAGAGAGAGAGAGACAGAGAGACAGATAGAGAGAGAGAGAGAGAGAGAGAGAGAGAGACGGGCAGAACAGACACCAAGGGAATGACATGTGACAAGCAAGAAAAAAATCCATGAATTCATGTAATCCAACATCCTGTGCCTGGGATGACGATGTTGAATGACATTTTTCTCAATCGGCATGTTAGAGTATACTACTCTTTGTGATTGTAGGCCTGCACGGAAAAAAACACATACACACAGATAGATAATTCCCAAACAATAAAAGATACTTTAGTGGAAATAGTCTGAACATTCCCTTAATTATTATAAACCTTTGTAAAACCATGGTTAATTTTATAGTTAAACCATGGTCAAACAAACCAAAAACCGTGACGAACCATGCTAAAAAAAACATACAAAATCATGGTTTACCATGGTTGATTTTCTCAAGGGTTTGTCTATAATATCTATAAATCAACACGCTTCAGAAGCCATTAGGTGCACATCAGGCTGTCGTCATGGTTCCTCAACGGCATATTTGTCTGTAAAATATGTACCCCTGTTTGTTCATGGTAGCTTCCTGAATAACAATCAGCATGCCCTGGCAGCATGGAAGTCGACGGGTGGGGGGAGGCAAAGGGGTCAGTTGTCCCAGGCCCACGGAGAGAGGGGGCCCATAATTGGGTCCTTATGAGATAGTATGTATTGCGTGGGGGGGCCCTCTCATATGATTTTGTTCCGGGCCTGGCTAAAGTTGTCAGCGTTCCTGTCTGGCAGAATAGCTATTCAATTCCCCAGGTTCCAACAGATAGCGCTTCCATACACACATTTAATGACACACATTAAGTGTGACAGAGACCTCACAACCTCACTTTTCAGGGAAAATGTGCTCTGTAGGGCTCCGTTTCCTGCTATCTCCGGTACTAATCAATCAGCATGCTCTGAGTCTGGTAGAACAGCCAGATCAAGACAGAGCTGCCTGCCACATACAAATTAGAGTAGAGTAGAGTAGAGTAACTTTATTGATCCCCAGGGGGAAATTCAGGTATCCAGTAGCTTACATAAATACACAAATACACAAAAGCCCACATGGACATTTCAAGACAAAAATAAACACAGGAATAGTCATCAGGGTGGGGAAAATAAAATAAAATAATAGAGATAATAAATGTAGAAAAGGTAATTGTGCAAAAAGACATTCTGTGAGTTGGGATAGATATTATATCACAGACCCAACATTCAGGGCCAGATTAAGATGGCCAGGGGACCCAACACTGCGTCTCATTATTTATTTATATTACCACCATGTCCAAAAAGCAAACGCGTTTCGGCTAACAAGCCTTCGCACTGATGAAGGCTTGTTAGCCGAAACGCGTTTGCTTTTTGGACATGGTGGTAATATAAATAAATAATGAGACACAGTTTGTGAGTGCGGATTTCTTCTTCCTTAAGTTGACGCTTTTTATCTCGCACCCAAAAGCTTTTCGGTTTTCCAAGAAGTTGAGCGCGTCCTCTGCCAATACAGGGGACCCAACACTCAGGTTGCTATGGCCTCCCCCCCAGAGGGAAAATTTTGTGAAAAAAAAGTGCATAGACAGTGTCATAGTAACCAGCTCGGAACTGTAGAGAGGAGTATGAACAAGACTCAAAACTGTATTTAACACGACAAATTAATTTGTCAATGTTGCATCTTGTGGCAGTTCTGCAATTGAAGGCTTTATTTGCAAAACGGTGTATCTCCATTTTGTCGAATGTTGGGAAATTGACATTTTTGTATTGGGCATTCCATTGAATTGCACTGCAAATTACAGGTTACAAAAGTATGTTCTGAAAATATTTGAGTGCTAAGAATTCACACATAGGTGATAGGACCTCTGACCAGTCATTTCCAATAATAAAATGCAAAAGTGAAAAAATGGAGATACACCGTTTTGCGAACAAAGCCTTCAATTGTTCACTTTTGTCCAACCAGGGCCCAGCTTCCAGGTGGGGGCCCCTAGGCTGCAGCCATATCTAGCCTGTGGGGTCCCCTGGCAGGTGGGGGCCCCTAGGCTGCAGCCATATCTAGCCTGTGGGGTCCCCTGGCAGGTGGGGGCCCCTAGGCTGCAGCCATATCTAGCCTGTGGGGGTCCCTTGGCAGGTGGGGGCCCCTAGGCTGCAGCCATATCTAGCCTGTGGGGTCCCCTGGCAGGTGGGGGCCCCTAGGCTGCAGCCATATCTAGCCTGTGGGGTCCCCTGGCAGGTGGGGGCCCCTAGGCCGCAGCCATATCTACAAGCCTGTGTGTTAATCCTGCCCTGCCAACGCTTGTCACGGCTCCTGAGTGCCACAAGGTCCCTCTTCATTGCCACAGAGGGATTTGTTTTGTTTAGAGAGGCCTGCAGTACGCTTCTCCAGTGCAGGCCAGGCTAGAGAGATAAGAACACAAAATACACATATGGGTCATTCCACGCCAAAAACAACTGAATCATCCCGCACGACCATCTCAATTTTGGCTGAAAAGAAAAAATCAAGGAGGTTCACACATTTTCCCTGCAACATAATAGCTCCCAACTCGCTAGTTTTCTCATTAGAAAATGTTTCAAACAGAGCCCATTTTCAGATTGCTTATTCTAAAAAACTACTTAAAGATGGTCCTTAAAATTTTCAAGGGATAACCTTTGGAGCATTAACTTGTGAAATGTGGAGGTTTATACATCCCCTTGTCATTTATCACAGTTTTCTGGGGGCTTAAATTTTTGAAATTGATGAATTTTTGAAATTCTCATGTGTGTCAGTGTCAGACAGCAGGGCAGAAACTGTAATTGACACCAGAGGGAGATGGTCGAGGAGGACGAGGAAGGAGAGAGGAAGAGGAGAGACAGAAGAATGTGGGGTAGGATATATAAAAGAAGGAAGAGGAGGGGGAGGAGTAGGTAAAAAGAAGGGGTAAAAGAGAGAGATGGGAGAGAATGGGAGAAAGAAAGAGGAGGGTGGAGAAGAGGAGACAGAAGAGGAGGAGAGAGAGGGATGAGTCCAGAAGAATATTGGTTTGCTCAGAATTATGATATGGTCATGGACAAACTGCTTTCAAGGGCAATGAGAGGAGAGGTTTTTTTCTATTTCTGTCTTTATTCCTCTGCACGGCGAGGGTTGTGTTGCAAATGGGCTTGCGTAAGAAAGAGCAAAAGAAGAGGGAGAGGGGATTGGGCTGCTTTGAGTAAGTGCTTTCATGTCTCGCGACGGGAGAGGGGGCAGGGAATGAGGGAAGAAGTGAAGAGTTCAGATGCAAAACCCCCTAAGTGCCTTTTCAGGAAATAATCTTATTTCATTTTTATTTAATACAAAGCTATCAAAATGGCATATTTTTGTATTTTATTTTTGTATTATAACTATTTATATGTATTATCAAGTACATGAATGTAAAACAAACCAACAACGGGGTTCTCTAAAAATATAGAAGTGCAGGTCTTCAGAAATGGAGTTAGGGGGTTTTGCATCTGAACTCTTCAAGTGGCAATCTACAAGTGGCTGTCTCCACCTCAGATGTAATCACATTGTACTGTAATGTGCAACACACAAATACAGATATGCATGCATGCATGTTATAAATATCTTCTGAAAGCCACAATTCAAGAGAGCTAGGGGAATGTTTTCTTTTTTTCATATAAAATAATACACTTCACACCTGAGCACAATCTCTCAGGTAAGGACAAAGACAAACAACAGAAATGATGTAATAATGACATTAGTTGTGAACGTATTTTGAATCAAGCGCGCAGTTTGTGTCAAAATTGGCACAGTGCACTCCCCTCACGACAGGCAGCAGAAAGTTATTTGCGTTCATAAAAATCACACCTCAGTACAGGTGCTCTCAGATAAGAACATAAACAAAACGAAAAACCAAGGCAAGACGTCAGCACAATAGCAAGAGAACAGAGACACAACAGAGACAGACTAACGACAGCCTAGGTGGCTATGTGCCTTTGGGGCTCTTTCAGCATCTAATATGTCTGATACACGAGAGAAGGGCGTCACACATCAGGGCGCACACCTGTCAAAATAACGCTCTTGTGGGGTCCCACTGAACATAACTACCAATCAAAAAACAGACACAAACCACACATATCCAGTGCGTATTAATGCCATGGTTACAGACAAGTATACAGTACACACTCTATCAGCAAGCACATATTCTACTACACACAAGGACATACACATCCACTACCCGTAGTGTGCATCAAACGCCACTTGAAAATTAAAACTTCTCTTGCAGTACATCTTACATGATAACTAAAGAAACTCAAGTGCTTTTCAGGAAACATCAGCAAATGAATGAGGCACAGTCATGGACATTTCCTCTTCCTTTTCCTTCAAGACATCAAGTTATCTCTTCTTTTTTGTTACCTCTCTTGTGCCTTGGATTTTTATTTTGGGAGGTCATGAACTGCACATCTCCATTTTATGTTGATGATTCAACAAGTCAATGCCATTGACAATCTCTCCTTCAATTGAGGAGGATTATGCAAATTTTTGGTCAAAGTGCAGGTCAAAGGCTAATTCAATTTTTTGAGTGAGAGGTCTACAGACTTGAAATTCTTTTTTTGCTTTGTTCCATAGAAGAATTAAGCTTTGACCTCTGAGGTCTTCAGATTCTCAACAAGGACTTCAAGTGTACTGATCTTTCAATCAAAAACATAAAATCCCCTTCTCTGTCCTTCACAAGACTTCCATTATTGGATCAAAACAAATGAACAACTCTCGGTCATATGAAGAAGCTTGAATAGTTTTGTGTGAACATTGAAGGAAGCAATGCCAACAAGGCCATCCTTTTCATCATTTTTTAAAAATCCGTTCACCTCCTGAGGACTGATCACTCTTCTACTGAACTCTGCCAAAGATCATAGCCTGCTCAGGGGTGCATTTCTCTAAGCCATAGTTGCTAACTACGTTAGCTACTTTGTTGTTCGTAATGCAATTCTCCATTGTCAACTACCCAATTTGCTATCGGATAACTACTATGCTTTCCAGAAACGCACCTCTGGATTGATGACCAATTACCATTTGTCTCATGGCCAGCGCCTCATGGTCTGGGAAGCAATCATATCTGACAAAAACAAATAAGTAAATTAGTAAAAAAATAAAAAAAATAAGCAAGTGCATAAATAAACAAATGGAGGAAGAGAAAATACAATGGCCTTTGCCAAAATCTGATGGTCGTCTCATACATTACAAAAACAGCCATGCCTTGGCGGGGCATACTTGTATACAAATATCAATCTCCGTCTCATCCCCCTCGCTGTAGAAAGCAGAAAAATGAGGAATGGGTCATCCATTCATCTTGTTTGCGTCTGTATATTTTAGGGCAAGTCAGCATGTCTAAAAAAGTGACAAATATAGTTGTGACAAATAGAGTTAACCGTGGAGCCAAGACACTGACATTTGGAACCAGACACACCATTACTCAATCTAGACAGTACATACAACCTTCATATTCACCCTATGAAGGGTTGTGGATAAGGGAAAACCACGGCCGCTGACAGGTCATGATCGTGATAATGTGTAGACACTTTCTTGATAGCAAGACGAAAGATCCAAAGACGAGACAACTTAGGCAACGTATGTATAGACATGTATGCATATTGAAAAATGGCAACATAATTTTTACAGTGCATACTGTATGTACGTAGCTTGTTCCTCCTCAAATAAAAAAACTCCTAGTAATATAAAAACAGGCAATACTTTACATACAATAGTGTTCTTTACACAGGCAGGATCAAGAAGAAAGGCAGTGATGTCATTTTTTGTCTTTTTTGACCTCATTAACATTCAGTTGCTAATGGTACATGCACACCAAGATATTCGCGTTCACTTAACGTGTTCGTGAGCATCGCCAGTCCGAGTGGTTCGTGGGCTGCCTTGCACACTGCACAGTCAGCGTCCACGTTCTATCAGGCGGGCAGCAGCCATTCAATGGAGCCCACTCATTGAACGTGGACGTCCGCGCAGGAAAATAGACTCGAGTTCTATTTTCAAGGAGCATCGCGGACATGTCCGGTCGGGCCAGACATGCGCCGCACTTACACCACGCTCCTGTGTGCAAGGCATGATCTGTTTACATCTGTATTCTAACCGTTTCGGACTGATACCGGACACATTCAATGGACGTTAAGTGGACGTCCGCGCTTGCAGTGTGTATGCACCGTAAGAAGCTATTTACACCTATATGGCCATTTTTGACAACACATTGGTTTTGACCTCTGGTTTATACGTCAACAGAGTTTTAGAATGCACATTTCAAAACCCCAGTATTAGAACTGTCTCATTAAGGGGGCTAAACTGTGCCTGTCACAATGGAGGTTTTTTTTTCATCCACATGTCGTAGTTTGCACGTAAACGGTTATGCATAAGTGTAGCATGCAATCTCATGATGTTCTAAAATCGCATCCCAAAGCCAAGCCATCTGTTTCTATTAAATAAAGGCTAATTTGGTCATAACAACCTTTGATGTAGGTCACGTGCAATGAGATAGCACATCTAGTGCTTATGTACTCCATTAGATATGCCTGGCATGAAAGCTCACTTTACCAACATCATGCGGTAAGAGCCTCATTAAAAATGAATGATGTACATCCCAATGTCAATGACCTCCTTTTAGAGAAAATAACGCAGAGCCAAAAGCCATTAATTATTCTCTCATTCCTACATATGTCTCTCTCTGACTCTTTCCATCCCCACTCATTCTCTCTCATGTGTAGAGGCTTGACAGACAGTGTTCAGGCTTTCATGCTTTGCAATGAGCTTGTGCTTTTGTACCAATTAACTTTTTTATTCGCTTCCATTTTTTTTTAACTTTTTGAATGTTTTGGGGGCTGTTTGGGCCTTTTTTATGACAGGATAGTATGAGAGGAGGAAATGAGCTGGAGAGAGATATGGGGTAGGGCTGGGAAATGACCCCGGCCGGACTCGAACCGGGGTCCCCATGGGCATGCAAGCCCAAATGTCGGGGCATAGCGCGCTGCGCCACAGCACCCCCATTCGCTTCCATTTTTGATCCAGACAGGCGGAGAGAGTGAGGGCCCCTGGGGTGACATGTCTGCAGGTCTGCTGCTCTAAGCCGGTGTAAATAACCCATCTAGAGATTAAGGGTCACTTGGACAGGTGTCTCTCTCTGTCACGGTTCAAAGGTGAGAGCAGGTTTGCACACTTGCACCATTTCCGGGATGTCAAGTGTTCTAGCTTTGGTAGAGTGTGAAACGCCCAGTGATTGGATAGTCTAATGGTGTCTAAAAGGTAATTTTTTTGGTTTGCGAACCTGCTTTCAACTTTGAACTGTTCTATTTGGGTTAACACACCTGCTTATTTCTCTGACATGTTTTGAGAGCAACAATAGCATTGCTTTTCTCTGTCACACAAAAAGACAGACAGGTACACAAACAGAAACGTACACAACCCACAAACACAACAGACAGGTGCAGGTGCAGACACGCATAATTAGCAGACACGCATGCTCACTCACATAGACATGGATCTGGATATGTCAATGAACTAATTCAACCTGCACAATATAACAGTGATCTTCACAGAGCGGCAGAACAGAAGCGCAAACCAAAAGAGGTCAGCTCCGCCAACAAGGTTCCAACAAAATCCACAACCACCCCTGCCCATCCGTGCCCTCATTGCCCCAAAGTATGTGGGTCCAGGATTGGCCTCTTTGTCCACCTAAAGATTCATAAGGACCAAGAAGGAGGATAGAAATATTCAAGTACCTTACGAGTTTCCGTCAGTGATGATGATGGTGTGTGTGTGCGTGCGTGTGCGTGTGTGTGTACGTGCCTGTGTGCGTGCGTGTGTGTGTGCATGCGTGAAACTTGGTGTGTACTGTGTGCTTGTTGAGAGATGAAATGGCCATCTGAAAGCTATTGACCCCCAAATAACCCGCTACGTGACTACAAACCCACACTGACAAAAAAAAAGCTTAATTTGTTAAACATTCAAGCCACTGCCGAAAAGAGGTGCTATCAAAAGGAAGATTAAAACACCTAATTAACCCATAATGTGGAGACCCTGAGGGCATACAAAAGCATGGATCTTGCTTGATTAACATCACTTTCTCATTGTTCATTTAATATTGCTGAGAATCTTTTAGTGTGATTGGGCCACAAAGGATGATGGCACATCACAATTTCATCGTTATTCTTCCCCTGCTCTAAAAGGCTTTATTTATTTATACATCACTCCCATACTGAATATTTTGGTGATGCTATGACCATGGAAACCAAAGGCGGTGTTGGATATAGTATATATCCAGTCGGGACTACTATGCTATCACTGAGACAACTGTCAGTCATCCTGTCAAGGAGAGCCAGCAGCAAAGGTCACCTTTCCTGGCGTTGAACCCTAGTGGCCTTTTGAAGGAAGTGACACAGGTGGAAGAGTTCAGATGCAAAACCCCCTAACTCCATTTCTGAAGACCTCCACTTCTATATTTTAGAGAGCACTGTTGTTGCTTTGGTTAACATTTACTGTATGCACTTGATAATACATATAAATAGTTATATTACATAAATAATAAAAAAAAAAAAAGATAGCTTTGTGTTAAATAAAAATGAATTAAGATTAAGGCACTTAGGGGGTTTGCATCTGAACTCTTCATTTGTACCCTTGGAGCAATCAGCTTTTCGC